>NW_021703775.1:30738930-30921526 GCF_005190385.1 Monodon monoceros | reverse complement strand
TGTGGGATCTTCCCGGACCGGGGCACGAACCCGCATCCCCTGCATCGGCAGGCGGACTCTCAACCACTGCGCCACCAGGGAAGCCCTCTATACTTGTTTTTAAAGTCTGACATTTAGTTACTTGAGAGTTTCTAAAGCAGCTTTTGAAGGAGGCTCCAGTAGCAAACAATTAAGACCATATTGAACTTTTCAATAATCCTGCTCTGTTAAGGGCAAAACAGGAAAAGGTTAGGACTTCTAGGTACCTGAAGCAAACATGTACTAAAAGGAAGGAGGAAAAAGCCTTTAAATCTCAAATGACTGTAGATAGATAGATAATAATAATAATGAGGCATTTGTGTAGAATGTTAACACTTGAAGAATCTTGATGAAGATATATGGAATTTCTGTGTACTAATCGTGCCACTTTTCAGTAGTTTGACATTTTTTCAAAATAAAAACTTACTAGTATATTTTACCACAATAAAAAAAAAAGATTTTAAAATGGTTACCAAAAACAATCTCAAAGGATCAGCAATTTTATCCAGATTATTGATGAAAATACCTTTGGTATTAATGTCCCCCATTTTTCTGTTCTGCCTCCCCTGATGTCCAACATTAATTGTACTTTAATAAAGACTGAATTAAACAAGTTAATTACCTGTGCCAGCATGTTCAGTAAGGAAAGCTCTTCCCACGAAGCATCATGGCAGCTTTGTTCATTTGCAGCTCCCTTCATCACGTTTAAGTTAACCAGTTTATTTCTTTCAACTTTGAAGTTTCTTTTCCATCAAAAGGTCAAATTTGGGTTAATTACCCCAAACACACAATCTTTTGGTGAATCTTTTTTCCAGTTTTCAAAACTATTGAGTTATGACCCCAGTTAATTGTGTGGTTGCACTCTCGTACTGTGTTTAATGCTCATATCGTAGGAGAAGTTACCCCAAAAGAAGAGATATTAGAGATAGAAGAAACGTCGCTGACACCTGACACAGAGCTTGGCATGTAATAAGTGGCCCATGCCTATTACTTGGACCACTGATGAATGAATCAATGGCTAAGATTAATTACTTACCCCCTACTGCGCCCTTAAACTGAGGACTTATTGTGTATTACTCCTGAATCCTCACAACAGCTTCATGTGAACTGTATACCTCAGCACATGTCTACTGTCCGCGCTCCCCGGCTCTCCTTTGTCAGTCCCCTAAGAGAAAGGTACCCACCAAGTGGATCATGATAAACCAGTTGCTGCTTTGGGGTTCTGCTGCCTGGGTAGTTTTGTACTTTGTGGAGAATGTGTTGTATACACAGTGTACCCAAACATTTGTTTAATGAAATGATAGAAGCGATCATCAATATATATAATCAAAAGTAGATATTCAAACAGTAGTTTCTGTTTGACTTTGAGATATGTTATTATAAATTTCTCGATGCAAACTGACTTTCTTGTTTTCTCGTAACAGTTGATTGGTATTCTTTGGAGAGACATGACTTACATGCTTTTGTCTTTGGATTCTAGAAGAGCCTTAGAAGTATCCTTTTAGATATTACACACACACACACAATTTGATATTTTGTGTTATCTACTTTATATACTAATTTACCTCATATCTTTATATATGTGATATGTGGCATTGACAGTTTAGAAATACAGTATATTGTATTATATTTTATTTGTCTCATACTGCTTTTCTGTAGGATGTCAGTCATGAGGGCAGCACTTTATCTGGTTCATCACTCTGTCTTTGCATCTAGAAGTATGCCTGGCATGGAGTAGACACTCAGTAAATGTAATTAAAAAGCAAATGCTTTGTACAGCATGGTGACTATAGTTAACAGCAACAACAATAACAAAGCAAATGCTTTTCAGTAAGAGGTTTACTGCTAATTTTATTCATAGGTTAGTGAGTGCTCTAGTTTAATTTAAACAGTCCTATTCCTTTTCAGTGATTGTCAAACTAGACCTTATATTTGCTTTCTTTCTTTTTTTTGCCCTTTTTTTTTTTTTTTTTTAAGGAAGAATCCCCAGCACAAGATAGAATATAGACATAGTACATTTCCAGGTAAGTAATTTTCCTTCAGGAAACTCCAAATGAAACCTTCAAATGGATTCTCCTGTTAAACCTAGATACAGTTTCCAGTTATTGTGAATTTTTTAAATCTCTGCTTCTGTGAATTTGTTGAATTGCTGATTTTAATAATTTTCTTAGATTTAATAACTGATGAGTTTTTATATAGCAGATGTTTTCTACAATCATTGTCCAACAGTATATATTTGCCTTGGTATCTGTTATGATCCTTTTGTTTGCAGGTACCTTAAAACAAAATCTCAAACTGGCCTGAACGATAAAGAGATCATATTGTCTTCTATAACTGAAAAGTCCAGAAGCAAGGCTAGATTGGACAAGATTTGTTGCTTTGGCTCATTAATAATGTCAGTAATGTCACCAACACCCAATTTCCTTCCATCACCCTGTCTTTAGAGGGGTGATTTTTATCCTAAGACTGGCTCCTCTCCCCACCAAGGAACTGTATGCATCCTTATTCAACTGGCTAAACTCCATTTAACATGGTAAACTCCCCATGTTTATATGTAAGGAGAGAGAGAGAACAACTTTGACTCTTGCTATTCCTAGGAAAAATCATAAAATTAACTTTTTTTAAACTGGCTTAGGTTACATTCTTATTCTTGAATTAATCACTGTGACCACTGATTAGTTTGTTCCATGCTTGGAACCAAGGCAGAGTCCCTTTCTTTAGAACCACAGAGATCCCCAGTAGAAGCTAGTTTTGGGGAAGGAGAAGGGGAGATAGACACCAGAGATGCAACTATCGAATGACCGTCATTCCTGTTTACATCAGTCTGTTTTACCTTCTGTTTCCCCTGCTTCTGAACTCTAATATTTTTTCCCGTTAACAAATTCTGGCTTCTTCGTATCATTTATATAATGCAGAGGCCAATTCAGCATCCAGTATTTCTGCCCACAGAGCGAGAGAATAAAATGTACTATCCAGGCTATGCCCACTTGCCTTTGTATATGTATAAACACAGCCAACTTGTAACCAAGTGATAAAAATAATTAATTTCACCACAAGGGAATTCTATTTGCTATTTCTTATTGAAACACACTTCAGTGCTTTAATACTGCGGATACAGGTTTAATCACTTTATCTGAGCTAATATGGTACGGAGTTTATATGTTATCCTTTTCTTTATTGGGGCTGTATCTCAAGCTATAGCTTTTATGGTTGTTAAATTAACTTTCCTTTGAACAATAATGTAATAATATTTGATTAAAACTCTATTTTATTGACAGATTTCAGCACTGCCCCATGAAAGAGCATTTGACACATTTGTATATCTTTACAGAACTAGGAACCATTTTCCTAAAAGCGACAATATGCATCATATGGCATAGTTAAAAGTATCTGAATTTTCTTTGAAAAATCTCTTTGAATTATCATTGAAGTGTCTTCTGAATGAAGAACGTATTTTTAGAACAATTAACTTTTCTTAAAAAAACCTGTTTATTTTGTTGGAAAGACAGTTGTGGTGTTTTTTTTAAGTATGATATTTTAATGTAACAGTTTAGCCTTATATATTTAATGTACTTTGAAGAGTTGTTATGTGGCAATATAGTCAGAATATCTCTTCCTACTCTAAAAACCTATAAATTAAGGTGTCTGGGGTATTTAAAATATTAAATGTTGAGGTCTCATATTTCTTAATTTAGAGATATCTAAAATAAAATGCTAGCATACTTGTTTTTCTTATTTCCCAAATATTTAAAGTTTAACATTACCCAAGATCTTAATCTGATTTATGTAACACTCATTCACTCATTTATTCATTTATTATGTGTCTTCCAAGTGAGCAGAGTTACAGAGATACATGAGAACCAGCTCTGGCTCTACATGCTTGGGGTGAGATGCTCTAAAATCTTGGAGGAAAGGGATGGAGCACTTTTTGCCAGGGTTTATCAGGGTGGACTTGATAAGGGAATTTTAAGTTGGTCTTTACAATGGTAGGATTTCAATTATCCTTGTTTCTTAGCTTTGCGTGGGTGGGTATAGGACATCCCAGACAAAGTGAATAATAGATGAGTCAAGGACATTCAGTAGAAAATGGAAAGTTGTGTTTGGAGTTAGAAGGTGGATCAGTTTAACTGACAGGGAGAGTCTCTACAGTTACTGTGAATGGTACTAAAGGGGTGTATTGAAGTCAGATTATAGAAACTCTTGAAAGCTAGACCAAAGAGGTATTGTGCACTGACAAACAATGGTGAGCCAGTATTTTACCCCTGATGACGAGCAGTCTGAATTAGAGTAGGGGAAGCCTTCTGGAGATTAGTTAGGTAGTTGAATAAAGGACCAGAACTAGGCTACCATGAGAGTAGGAAGATAGGATTGGATACAAGTGAGATTTTGAACTAAGAGTCAGTAGGATTTGCCAACTGATTGGTTGTGGTGTGGGGGGTGTGATGAGGTAAAGGAAATAGGAATGACTGAAAATTAAAGTACAGATTATCAGGAGGCTGGAGATGATAATAGAGATCAGGAGGAAGAACTAGGTAGTTTGTGGGGTTTTTTTTTTTAACACATGTTAAATTTGAGGTGGCGGTATCATAAATACATAATAAAACAGTAAAAGTTAATATAGACCCATATACTATATACCAAATACTGTAGAATTTTATAATACAGAATAACTACATGAAATCCTTATTTAATTTCTGATTTGTAGCACTCCTAAAACACTTCAGTTTGTAAAGTTCTTCCACACATGTAACAGTTTATGCAGTGTATTCCAATTTTTGTAGGTTTGACTGCTATCATCTGTTAAGCTTCTTGTATATCTAATTGGTTTAAAATTTCACTAACTTTCCACACTTTTTCATAGTGCTGCAGTTTTAGCACAACATATTGAATACAAGAGTAATTAATGCCAGGAGAATTTTATTTTAAACTTTCTTAGCTACCTTGCTTGTTGACAGCATTTGAAAGAAATTGTCGTCAGCATTTTATTACCTGATTATTGGAGTCATTCTTTCTGGCTTTGATTATTATGTGATAGTCATGATTCTAGGTGATCAGTACCATTCATGACTCAAAATTTAGAATGTCCTACTGATAGCTGTTTTCATATTTCACTAGTTCTGCAGTTGTATGCACACATGTGCTCATGTAGACTTTTTTCTTTTCAGAAGTAGAAATTAAAAGATCTAGAAAGAAAGCTATTAAGGAAGGTTGGTGAAACTTAAATGAGATTCTGTAAACTGCTGCTCACTGTGAAGAAACCTGAGAGATTTTGGAACATATAAAAGGCTAATGCAATGGTGTTTTAAAAAAGAAATAAACTTAACGTATAATAAAGTGGATCAGACCTGCACAAACTGCTTTCCCAAAGTTAAAAATATGAATACCCAACTAGTAGCTTGGTCTTTAGTAGTAAAATGAGGCATTTAAAAATGTTTATTCTTATAGTATGTAGTAAGCTTTCATCTTTAGAGATGCTGGGCTAAAGTATTTTTTCACTTAAATGAAAATTAATATCCTAACTAGTCCTAAGATATACTGGAAAAGAAAGGAAAATAAAACCTGAAGAATTATTGATGTTAAGCTGTAATGAGACATCTGTCTTATTATTGCCTATTACCAGAAAACTATTTGGAGAAAATCAGCAATTTGGAAAGATTGTAAAAATCTTCCAGCATGTATGTGACACAGTATACTCTTCAGTAGCTCTGCAGACTTGGTTCTTGGGATAAGACTTTGATGGTGAAATTTTAAATTGTACAGGAAATATTGGATACAAACTTCAGAGTTGTCATTCTGTTATTATAAATTCCTCTGCATAAGTAGAAAAGTCAGAAATTACCATATCCTAATACCAAATAGTTAATAGCATGTTGTTTCAAATACGTTAAAGAGTTTGTTACTTTTTCTAGAGGTTGTTATTTTTCATTATTATGGTAGAACCGTGTTACCCATCAGTTTTTTTTAAAAAGTGACAGCTTATTTCTCTTGTGCTGCTTTCAAGTAGTCAAGCTGTCAGCCTGTCTCTGCATTTCATATTCCTGTAGAGAAAATGAAAATTCCTGTTTTGTCCTTAAAATTAGAACTTTGGAGTTGGAAAGGATCTTTGAGGTCATTTAATCAACATCCTTTGATTCACAGATAAAAAGATAAATTCCATTAAATCCCTTGTTCATTGTCATGGGCTTCATGACGCAGATCTTTATACTTCTACCCTCCTAGTCTCTTTTTCTTAAACCATGCTGTTTTTTAAAGAGACTTCTTGTTGGGTGAGGGGAATGGAACACCACATAAAAACAGCAAAAACTAGCAGCTAGAAACTTAAAAGTGACTTATGTGAAGATAGAGGAAAAATTATTCCTTCCAAGCTCACCTTGATTTGGAAGAAACAAGCTCACTTCTGATTTCTTAGACATGCTCAACAGTTATATTTCAAATAAGGTAGCTGCAGTGTAAGAAAATGCTAAATGTAGGCTCTTATTTTTTCAAAAGCGGTATTACGCTATTTAATTCTATGGAAATCTATTGGAAGTCACAACTACAAAAAATAAAACTACAAAAATTATTTTTTGCTATTGATTAAAAATATTAAACAGTTACTACTCCCTCTCCTGTTAGTTTTGTACTTCAATAAGCTTTTCACTAACCGTGGTGTCCTGTGTACAGTTTTGGGGTCTGGGCTTGGGATCTTCTATGATGTGACTCCCATGACTGAGTTGTCTGATTTTCTAACCAACAAGCTTCCTTGTGTGAGAGACTTTCTTTGAAATTTTTGTGTAGCAAACAGGAGGGTTTATATGAACTTTACTGGCTTCATCACTTTAAATCCAGATATTCAGATACCATGCTTCAGCTTGCTCAGAAAATACTTGCATGGGTGTTTTTTCTTGGTTTCTCTGAATTCCCTTTGCATAAAAACTTATTAATTGTTATGGTAAAGACAGGTATTTTATTCCTAGGTTAGGTGCTAGTCATATTTATTTCAGTACCATGAGTCCTGAGATTATTCCCACGATTCAGGAAATCATGAAATAATTCAGATCAACAGGTGCGCTGATTCAGAGCATTTTCCAAGTAAGGAAAGTTTCGTTATCTCTATGGCCCAGTTACACTGAAAGGCAGAAACTTATTTCTCTAAAAATACCTTCAGCACTTAAAAACAAACAAACCCTCCCACCTAGGTGGCATTTGTATTGTGGAATATTTAAAGTCACTACTACAGAATTTGCTACAAGAGGGCCCATTTATTAAGATTCCACAAAGATGTCAGCATTCAAAATCCTGAAATGTCGACCTGGGACCACTAACAAAGGACAGAGAGCTGAGTTCCGGCACTGACTTGCCCTTCTCATGACTTTGGCTCTTCAGGTGCTTTCACTTAAAGCACAAGGTACCCGTTCTGGAATTTGACTACCAGCTACATTGAGTTCTGTTACCTATGGTTTTTTCAGATTCTGAACCTCCTGTTAAAAGAACATAAATGTGATGTTTACGTAAACATCAAGTGTAATGATGATTTGATAGAGAAAAACAAATTTTTGATGAAACAAGTGTAAGTCTTCTGATTAATACATCCTTATCGCTTGAACAAATGAGCCTACCCAGTAAGTTGCTAAAGATTTCCAGCGTTCATCGAGGCTTAAAGCTCCTTCAATTAGCAGGGTTTAAATAAAAGTCTTTAATGCAATACATTGTGTTAACAGGCAGGCTCGTGATTAAAAGTGTAGATTGAAATAAGAAGGGTTTCTGTAAACTAAAGGTGTTCAGCAGTTGATTCACAAATGGTTCATTCGTTCATTCATATATTTAACAAATATATGTATATAGAGTACCTTATACGTGCTAGGCACTGTTGTAGGAGCTGAGGATACAATAGAGATGAAGCCTTGCTTTTGTAGTATTTCACAAAAGTGGACAGTGCACATGTTAACAATTACATGATGTCATGTAGTGATAATTGCTAAGAAGAAAAATAAAGCTTTGTAAGAGGACAGAATGGCAAGGGTGTGCATGGGGGTGGGGGGCAGGTCCCATTTCAGATAGAACAGTAAAAGAAAGACTCTGTTAATTTGACATCAGAGCAGAGGGCTGAAGGAGAGAGCAAGCAGGTGATTCTCTGAGGGAGGAGCATGCCAGGCAATGGGAATGGTGCTTCAAAAGCCCTGGAGATGATCCTGCTTGGACTATTCAAGGAGCAACGAAGAGAGGGTAGGATTGGAATGAAGTGTAAGTGAAGAATGGTAGATGAGATCAGAAAAGCTAGAAGTGAGCCAGTTTTGTAGGGTCTTGGAGGCCAAGAGCTACAAATGAGGACTTCAGATCTTATTTAGAGTGAGATAAAAAGCTATAGGAAGGTTTTCTGGCTTCTTTGTGGAGAACAGATAAGAGTGGAAGTAGGGAACCCAGTTAGGAGGATATTGGATTAGACCAGGAAGAAAATGGTGGTATAGGGACCAGGGTATTGGAGTGATGTGAGAAGTGGTGGATGTATTTTGACAGTACAGCCAATAGGATCTTTTGACATATTAAATATTACAGAGGATATTCAAGGGTGACTCCAAGGTTTCTTGCCAAAGCAGCTGGAAGGTTAGAAAGTTGGAGGAGTCATACATTCAGGATTGATAAGAGAATGACCAGATTTGGGTGAAGTACCTCAAGAGTTTTGTTCTGGAAATGTTGGGTTTCAGATTTCTGTTAGTCACCAAGTAGAGATAATACATAGGCAGTGAGATAAATGAGTCTGGAATTTAGGCAATGGTCAGAGCTTAAGGTATAACAAATTCGGGAATGTAGGATATATAACTAGGTGAAATCATCTAAGGAGTATGTTAGAGAAGAGATCCCAACCTGAAATTTGGGCACTCCAAAATTTAGTGGTTGGAAAGATGAGGAGGATACAGCAAAGGAAATGGAGAAGGAACAGCCAATAAAGTAGGAGAACCTGACGTTGTTTCAGCTTTATATATATTTTTCTTATAAATCTGCTAAGATAATTTCAGAATTTGAAAGGAAGCTCTTTATTGAGATGTCATTAGTTATATATACGACATACTTCCAAGAGTAAAATGGACAAGAACAGAAATACTGCTGTTCTTCCCTCCTAACTCCCTTCCCCATCTGCAGACTACCCTCTAAATGTTTTTTTAATTGTATTCTATCATAAAAGTTATATGGGGAGTCGAGATTAGTTAGACATAAAACATGCCCTCAGGATGCTTACAGGAGATAAGAAGTGTACAAAAATAAATATAATGCCAGACTTCCCTTAAGGAACTGGTGTGCTGCTTATGCTAATGAGAATTGTGCGAATTATTCTGTAGCCTTTTTAGCCTTGGCTACCAAGAAACTCGGGGAGAAATTTGATGCTCAATTTATATGAATTATGTTAAAAATTGAGGTTGACATACTTATATTCTGCTTTCTTTGTTCTTAGTTTCTACTTTTATTTGTATTTTTATTGTCTCATTATTACTGTTATAAGCTATCTCAAATCCTCTTGGAATGAGTAGTGATTATTAAGAAAAATATAATTGTCTGGGCTATGAAAGTTAAGAAGACAGATAAATTACTTCCTTTGTCATCATTTCTCCCATCAAATTTTTTCCCCATCAAATTTCTTAACTTTCATTTACATTATATCTATTATATATGAACATTTTAGGAAGAAGTTAGCTAAAGCATATACAAAAGTACAAACATTTTTAACCTATACATTTGCTCTACATCACAGGGATTGTCTGCCATTCAGAAGATTTCCAGATAGAATCTTCCTACCTGTTTCTTAAATGCTCTACATCATCCTAGAGTCTCTCACTGCCTTATTTTAAACCAACTCTGTTGCTCACTGTGGAAAGAAAAGAAAACAGAGTGGGATGAGGGAAGAAATGAGTTTTGAGACAAAAGAATTCTAGAATTGTAATTCTACTATTATAATGTTATTTAGAAATCTGTAAAGTCTAATGGCTGTTACCATAGTAATCCTAGTCTTATTGAAGCATGAGCTAAATTTTCCAAAGTTTGTAAGCTTATATTTCCTCATTTGGTCACAACCCTGGTGTGTCAATCAGATTGTGCTAGGTTTGCAGCGATAACAAACAGTCCTCAAATTTTAGTGCCTTACAACGATAAATAGGTGTATTTCTCCTTCATGTTACATGCATGTAGCTGCATGTTGGCTGTGGCTCTGTCTCATGTGCGTTCTCGTCCTAATTCCAGGCTGAAGGATCAGCCTCTATCTGGGACACACTGTTCTCCTAGCAGAGGGGGAATGGCAATAGCAGAACCACAGAAAGGCCCTTAAGGCTTCTCCATGGAAGCTGTTACTTCCACTCACTTTTCTTTGGCCAAGTCTGATGTCAGTGGGGGTGGGTATATAGAATCACATCACAGGGAGCGACAGTGAATAACTGGGACAAAAATACATTCTACCACAGTGGAAGGTAGGGTAGCATGAATATGATTATGATATTATTAAGGAACCATTATGAATCTCAGAGGACATTTTAGTCTTGGGAGCCTCATGGTAGGAAAAGTGAGAACCAAGCAGATGTTAAAAAAAAAGTTAGAATTATAACAAATGAGAGCTTTAGCCCCCTTTCTAGAAATTTGTAGTAGTTAGCTTTGTATTAAGTAAAATTAATTCTTCTTGGCAGAAAAGGATATTTTACAGTTAGATGTTTCTAATCCCAGGTTGAGTGGCAGTTGTTGTGTCATGTACTAAACTGTTTTTCAGTGAGAAACACTTCAGATGAAGATGACAGTGTTGGCCAACCCAGTGAGCACAACCTGCATGACAGCGTTATAGATGATGAGGGAGAAGAATATGAGCCAACAGATGAAGATTCCGACTGGGAACCAGGAAAGGAAGACTTAGAAAAGGAAGATGTGGAAGGGCTTTTGAAAGAAGCGAAAAAGTTTATGAAAAGAAAAAAGTAACTCTTCTCTGCAGTAATATATGGCTCATATTTACCATTTCTTTGTGGAAAAATAATTCAGGAACCACGGAAGCACTTAAGTGATAATTGTTTTCCTTCTTTTTATAGTTATGACTTTACTGTTGACTCTTTACAAGTGAAACACTGAAATGTCAACCTTCAGTGTAGTGGATGGAATTTGTTTTGTTGCCTTGCTTTTTCTGTCCTATTTAAAGCATCTGGAAATAATAAGCAGACAGAGAGTTAAAAAGAAATAATTGATATTTTTCATGTACTTTGTGTGTTTATAATAAAACTAAAAGCCATAGGTTGCACAAAACATTGGTCTCTTTTCTTTTTTCCAAGGATTCTGTCTTTATATAGAATACTTATGCCAGTATAACCAGGCAGATTGCATAATTAGTGGGAAAGCATGCTTCTTTCATTCCTATTAAAGTAATTCTTCAAGCAGAACCAGGCTTTAAAAAATAACAGCCATCATACAATGGCTGTTATTTTTTCTAGAACCCTAGATGTGAGCTTTGCAATTTCATTTACCACTTTTATTCTTTGAAACAGGGAAATCAGTACCAAATGGATACTGCAAATAGATTCAACTAGGCTGTAGAAGAGAAATGTCCACCATGTTGGGGATGTTATTTTGTGTCCCAACTCTGTAATTTACTGTATGTCTGAGTTTAAAAGTATTTAGGAAAACTCAAAGAATTTGACCATTTCTTTTACAAACTGAAGTCCTGCCTGATTATTTTAGCTCTCAATGTGCTGTCCTTATATTAAGAATAAAGACAGTATTTTTAACCATAATTTTCTCAAACGATATTTGTTCTTTTATCCTCAGATGAAAGTAGCAAGTTGTCTGCCAGCATTCAAGATGCTGGCCTTTTATTTCAAGAAGAAACTCCTTCTTCTCCAATTTTATGTAGTGTATCTTTTTTTTTTTTTAATTAATTTATTTTGGCTGCATTAGATGTGGCGAGCGGGGGCTACTCTGTTGCGGTGCACAGGCTTCTTATTGAGGTGGCTTCTCTTGTTGCAGAGCACAGGCTCTAGGTGTGCAGGCTTCAGTAGTTGTGGCATGCGGGCTCTAGAGAGCAGGCTCAGTAGTTGTGGCGCACGGGCGCAGTTGCTCTGTGGCATGTGGGATCTTCCCGGACCAGGGATCAAACCCACGTCCCCCACACTGGCAGAAGGATTCCCAACCATTGTGCCACCAGGGAACTCCCTGTATCTCTGTTGTTAAACTACTTTAGGCTCTGTAATACTCTTCATTTTAGATGACTTAGAATCTTTGAAATATAGTTTAGAATCTTTAATTTGGGTATGTACACAACGCAGTAGATACAGTATTGAAATCATAAATCATAAACCAAAAGTTTTCTTGTTAAACACTAATATTTTCTATTCCAAAAGAACCTAAAAATGTTTATCTAGAAAGAGCAAGACAGATTTATAATTGTTTTCTTAGTGTCTTTAAATTTGTTTTCAAGAAATTGTATAATATTAAAATTTACTTAAATTACAGCAAGGAAAAGGTAAGTATTTCTCTATTGTCTATTATTCTGATTTTCTCTCTGTTGTTATTTAGGAACTAATGTTCTTTCCTAATAATGTCCCTTTAGTCTTGGGGGCTTGAAAAACCTGTGAAAAAAATTCTTTGAACTTATTCTCATTTTGCACTAACTTAATCCTTAAAGTGTTTCTTGATCCACTTACAGATCTATCCCAAAGGAATTAAAAACGGGTCCACGTAAAAACTTGTACACAATGTCCATAGACGCATTATTCGTAATAGTCAAAAAGTGGAGACACCTAAATATCCATTAGCTGATGAATGGATAAACAAAATGTGGTCTTCCTCTACAACCAAATATTTTTTGGCCATAAAAAAGAACTGAAGGATTGAAACATGCTACAGCATGGATAAACCTTGGAAACCTTATGGTAAGTGAAAGAAGACAGATACAAAGGGCCACAGATTGTATAAACTCTTTTATATGAAATATCCAAAATAAGCAAATCCATAGAGACAGAAAGTAGATCAGTGGTTGCCAGGGTCTAGAGGAGGGAGGGGGCTAGGACGTGACTCCTAATGCATAGAAGACTTTCTTTATGAATTGATAAAAATATCCTAAAATTAGTGGTGATGATGCAAAATTCTGTAAATTTACTAAAACCCACTGAATTATACACTTTCTAAGGGGGAATTTTATGGCATATGAATTATATATCTCAATAAGGGTATTATAAAAAAAGAATGCAAAAGGTGACACTCGTCTTTTAGAAAGAAAAAAAAGCATTCAATATCAGAATATATTCTTCCTGGAAGTAGAGTAATATGATAACTCCTGGTAGCTGTTTTTTAAGGATAGTTTGATGTGCCTTTCATAATCATCCTGAAGACACTTTTGAGTATAACAAATGTATAAATATGTAACTCAATTGACTAAAGTGTAAGAAAAATTTGCCACTTGTAATTGGACTATATTTAAGTCTGTGATTCTCAAAATAGAGGGAAAACTGATGACATTTGTGGGCTCAAAAGCAATATTAACAAAAACTTGATTCTTTAATTAATTGCTGTCCTGAACGTGGAAAAGAGCCAACTCTCCCTATCGTGGTGTTCATGGAATTTAAACTATATCCCAGCCTCCTCCTTCAAGCTAAAAATGATCACATATACATTTCTCACCTGCATGTTTAATTCTAAAAGCAGATATTTTTTGTTGACTTCTTGAAGGGAGGTGGGTTTTCTGGGACCTTGGGAAGCTGGAGAGATGAAGATTTTTCAGTGACACATGGGTGCTGATTCTGCTTTTCTCCCAGGTTGAGGATGGCTTTGTTGATACTGTTGGTTTCTAGAACTAGACGATCCTAGTGGTTGTAAACATTCATTGTAATGAAAGCAAATAGATTGTGAGCATAATTTTTCCAGAACGGCGATATAAAGCTGACAATAACTGGATAGTGACTTTCTTCTGATTTATCTATGCAGAGTTCAGTGTCACCAACACACCCCGTGGAGGCGGAAACCACACGCCAGCATGCTATATCCAGCCCTGCTCTGTGTGACCACCTTGTTCCAATTAATTTCTCTTTCATGTGTGTGTATGTGTGTTTGGTTTCTTCCTGCCAATCTGCAAACCTAACTTATGAAGCTGCTCCTCTACAGTAGGTATTGAAAGAAAAATGATAAAGAGTAATTATTGCTGAGATTGTTACCGGCCATCTTGATATAATATACATAATAAACTTGATTATCGTAAACAACCACAGTTGTACTCTGTTGTGCCCAAGACCCTGTCTTAGGTGCTGGTGATTCAAAGAAGAATAACACAGAGTTTCTGTTTTCAATGTCCTTACAGTCTATTGGGGAAGATAGGATATTTATTCATTCAGTAACGGTGACTACCGAACACTGTGGAGAATACAAGGAAGAAAAGGACATGGGGTCTACAGTCAGAGAGCTCACAAAGGCAGTGAGGCAAGTATGCAAATAGCATAATGGGTAGAAATGAAATAGTCCAAGAAAGGAATGCTGGAGTATAATTTAAATGTCCTGTCTTGCTGCATATTGAAATACAGTCTCATTCTTGAGGAAGAGCCCTTGTCTGATTTGAGTTACAATCTGAACTAGCAAATTTTTTTCATGGAATACAATTTTTATCTTCAAGAGTGACTGGCAGACATACTGTGGTTATTCAAATTTGAGCATGTGGCAGACAGTTCCTCAAAAATGAACTTAGCCTATTTTTTCAAGGAAAGCAACCAACAGTATATGTTGTAATTGTAAAAATTGAGCTTTCAAAGAGAAAATTAGAATTTTAGAAAACTTGTGTATGTTGCTGTGAGCTTGATAGCTTCCCAGAACTTTTAAAACTCTTCTGATGATATTGATGGTGACATAATACAATGAAATGTGTCCACATTTAGGAGATCTACAAAACTGAGCAAGCCATTATTTTACAAATGACCAATGTATGTTATAAAATCAGGCATGGATAAAAGATACATTCAAGGCATAAGATAGACCAATGAAACTTAGTGTAACAGAGTCTGTAAAGTTCATTAATATGATTTCAGGTTACACATTGCACCTAACATCTCAGAAGCTGCTATCTGTCTGTTTTGGGTGACATTTTGAAAATAATATTCACAATTATCTGAAAAGGCTATTAAAATACTTCCTTTTCTAAGTATATATCTGTATAAGGCCTAATTTTCTCTGTATACTTTGAGCAAAACAACAAACGAGAGCAAACATGAGAATCTGTCTTTTATTAAGACAGGCATTAAAGAGATTTACAAAATGAGAGATTACAAAAATGTGAAACAATGCCACTCATTTCACTAAATTAAAATATTATTTTCCATAAAATATTTGTGTTTATGTATAATGGATTTATTATTTTTAAAAGCATTAGCAAGTAAATATTTTAAATTTCTCAATTATAATTTCAAAACAGGTAAGTATAGATAGGAAGGACCCTCATAAACAAAAGATCTTTAGGGTCCTCAATAATTTTTACGAGTTAAAGGAGTCTTAAGCCTCAATGTTTTGAGAACCACTCAATTAGATCACTGTGCCGTTCAACTAGGCTAGTTATGGTGGGATAACCCCCAAATCACAGTGCCTGAACACAAGGAAAGTTTTCATCAGCCAAGATTTTTTGTGTTGGGTGACTCTCCAGGCCAGTGTCTTTCATGTGGCAACTCATAATTCCAGGCTTTCAGAACCTCTGTCATCTTGTAGTTGTACCACCGGAACATGAAAACTTATCAATCATGACTGCAAGGGGAACAAAGAAAGTGGAGGGTTGTACCCTGTTAATTAAATGCTTCATGCTGGAAGTGTCACTCATGCTCACAGCCCATTGGCCAAAAGTAGTCACATCGCCTTGCCCACTGAAAGGGGCCTGGAAAGTACAGTTTGGGTGCCCAGAAAAGATGAGAACAAGATGGAGTGAACACTAGTAATGTCCACAATCACTGAAGGGGTGAGTGATAAATAGGGAGAAGAGAGTTGAAGACAAGATCTTGTGTGTCAGCATTTAAGGAGTAGGAAGATAAAGAAGACTTCAAAGGAATTGGAGAAGAGAGATGTCAGGAACTTGCTGTGTTGCAGAAGCAAAAATTTGAGGGACCATTAAAAGAGAAAGTAGCGAACAATGTCAGTTGCTACAGAATGGATACAAGCCTAAGTACTGAGATTACATTTGACTTCCTACTTCATGGAGATAATTGAAGCCATTAGATGAGGACTTACAGACTCTCACCTCTATCTACCTATCTCCCAGCTATTCCCATATTCTCTGTTGTCTTTCCTGATATTACAGTTGAATTGTCTGTGTTCCTATTTAAAGCCAGTCCCCCATATTCAGTCACCTCTTTCATGCTCGTGGATATCACACTGGTAATTCCTCCCTTTTGCTCTTATCTCATCAGTTTTTGCCTATATACTGAACCATTCCCATCACCATATAAAGAATATTTCTTCCATCCTGAAAACAAATGAAAATCTTCCTCTGACTTCACTTTTCCCCACAGCTTTACTACTCCATTTCTCTTCTCCCCTTAACAGAAATATTCCCCAAGAGTGTTGCCTATACTTGTTGTCACCAATGCCCCTACTCCTTTGAAACTCAAGCTTTCTTTATCACCTCTCCATTGCAACTGCTTTGGTCAAGAGCATCAATGATCACGCTTCTAAATCCTATGATCAATTCTCAGCCCTCATTCTTCTTGGACTTTCTGCAACATTTGAGATAATAAGTCACTCCTACCTCCTTGAGACACTTCCTTGATTTGACTTCTAGGAAATTAGAGTATCTTGAGATTTTTCTGCCTTACTCCCAGTGTCCATTGCTGGGTATTTAGTTTTTCCATGAGCTCTTAATGCTGAGTACCCTGCAGCGAGTCCTTGGTCTTCATTTTCCTATTTATATTCATTTGCTTGGTGATTTCATGCAATCTTCTGTTTTGTTTCATTTTGTTTTTTCTATGTATGGATAACTCCTAAATTTGTATCTCAAGACCTGACCTCTTCCCTAACTAAATTCCAGGCTTACATACCCAATTGTCTACTCAGCATCTCCGCTTGAATGTATGATAGACATCTCAAACTTTACATGTTCAATACTGAATTCTAACTGCCCTCCTCGCTACCCCCCAAACCTTCCTCTCCTGATCAGACTAAACAACTTGATATTATTCTTGACCTTCCATTTTCTCCCACACTCAGCAGAATCTTGATGGTTCTACTTTCAGAATATATCCAGAATCTGACTCTATCTCTGAACTTCCACTGCTATCAGCTTGGGCTCCCTGCTTCAATCTTTGGCCTCTACAGTTATATATAGCCTTAAATGTATATATTAGGAAAAAAGAATACAAATAAATGAACTAAGTTTTCTCAAGAAGCAAGATAAAAACATCAAAATAAACCCGAGGAAAATAGGACAGAATTAGTAAAGTGAAAACTTGAAATAAAAGATTTGAAAAAGCAGACTTGATCAATAATACACAAAAATATTCTTTGAAATGATTGATAAAATAGACACGTGGCAAAAAAAGACATTAGAAACAAAAATGGTTAGAACTATACATATGAATGTTGTAAAATTTTTGTAAGATAATATGTACAACTTCTTGTCAGTAAGTTTGTAAATCTAGATAAATGTATGACTTTCTATAAAAATATAATTTAATCAACATTTACATTAAAATAGATTTAAAAATCTGAATAGATCAATAGCTATAGAGGAAATGGAAAGTATTCAAAGATCTGCCCCTACTGTGGCACTAAATGCTGGGGATTACAAGTGAAGTCTATTAAACCTTTATTCAATATACAGTCCTCCTGTTATAAGAACTATTACAGAGTATAGAAAAACATGGAAAACTCTCCAATTCTTCAAATCAGCCAAAGACAGCACTGAAAAACTTACAGACTTACCTCAGTTTGAACATAGACATAAATATCCTAAATAATGACTCACTTGTCTCCAACAGTGCATTAAGATATCATGATGCACCAGGATTTATGCTGAGCGTATAAGGGTAGTTCAGTGTCAGTAAATCTGTTAATGTGATTCATCACACTAACAGGTTAAAGAAGGAACAGCTTCTCATGATCTCCTGAAAAGCCAAAAATGGTACTGGATAATTCAACATTGTTCTTCAAAAAACAAAAGAGCAAGAAGAAAACGCTTGGTAAGCTAGGAGTAGAATTAAACTGCTTTAAGTTGATGAAAGTGTTTATTTGAAATTTACAGCAAACATTGCAGTTCATAGGGAGACATTAGAAGTGTTCCCAGAGAAGGAGTTTGAAACAAGACAAGGGCCTCCACGATCACCTTTACAGTTTCATGGTCTTCTGAGTCTTCCTCCCCAGGTAATAGAAATGAAGAGAAGTAAGAGTTTTCCATATTGGATAGGAAAAAACCCCCAACAAAACCTGTTACTGTCTGCAACATGTTTGGCTACTTAGGAAACACATGAACTGAAAAATTATTAAAACTAACAAGGATATTTTTTAAATTGGCTAGATACAAGATCACCAAAAATTAACAGCTTCCCTATACATCTGCAGGAACAAGTTAGAAAATGTAATGAATGAGTATCTTATTCAGAAGAGCAACAAAGTCGAAAATGCCTGGTAATAAACCTAACACAAATGTGTAAGACCTATAGAATTAGATATTAAAACTTTATAGGACATGAGAGACTGACATAGATGGAAATGCACACTATATGTCTAGATTAAAAATGCAATGTTGAAAGACACCTTAATTAATTTGATGTGGTAATCATTTCACAATATATATTATGTCAAAACATCATGTTGTATACCTTATATACAATTTTTATTTATCATACCTCAATGAAGTGGAAAAATATATAAATCTCTCTAATCAGTAAATTCAATGAAATCTCAAGTAAAATTTTGAATTTTTTTTTTTTTTTTTTTTTTTTTTTTGCGGTACGCGGGCCTCTCACTGTTATGGCCTCTCCTGTTGCGGAGCACAGGCTCCGGACGCACAGGCTCAGCGGCCATGGCTTACGGGCCCAGTCGCTCTGCGGCATGTGGGATCCTCCCGGACCGGGGCACGAACCCGTGTCCCCTGCATCGGCAGGTGGACTCTCAACCACTGCGCCACCAGGGAAGCCCTGAATGTATTTTTTATAGAGTTTTACAACCTAAAGTTTTGACAAGTTTGCAACTTTAAAGTTCATTTTGAAGAAAAATATACTTCACAAGTCAATAATTTTTGAACAAGAACAATGAGAAGACTCAACCACCTAGTCAGATTGTCTATATCTAAACAATAGAGGTATATGTGCTTTTAAAAAATTGTTATCAGTACAGGAAGAGACAAACAGATGAATGAAACAGCATAGAGATTCTAGAAACAGACCCATGTGTATATAGGAATTTAACTTATGATAAAAGTGCAATTTTAAACCAATTGGGCCAAGTTGAAAAATAATGAAATTATACTCGCCTCAGATTCTGAAAAATAAAATTCAGATGGATTAAAGAAAAAACATGGGGGAAATAAAATATTGGAAGGAAATGTAAAATAGTTCCCTAACCTAATGTTAAGGAAAGCCCTTCTAAGCAAAACCCATGCTTCAGAATCTATAAAGAAAAAACACGACACATGTCACTCAAAAATAAAGAAATTTTGTTTTAATAGAGCAACAGACTGAGGGAAAATATTTGCAGTATATGCAATGTATACACATAAAAATCTATGAACAATGTAAAAGAAAAATGGACAAGAGACATGAACAGGTGATTCATAGAAGATAAGGAGTTTGCCAGTGTGTATGTGAAAATGCGTTTGGCCTCACTGTACGTGGGTACAAATTAACATGATGAAAGTTCTTGACTGCCAAGTTTTAATCTCAAATATTGACAACTTTCAGTGATAACAAGGAAGTGTTCAATGGTCAAGCCTTTCTGGAAGACAATTTTGCCATAGTTACAAATATTTAAAGTGCAAGCCCTTTGACTCAGGTTCCTATTTGAGGAAACAGTCCTACAGAAGACTTTGTGTCCAAGTGTAAAGATGAATATTCCAAAAAGTCCATTGTAGCCTTGTCTCTAATAAGAAAGAAAAACAAAAAAGAAAAGGAAAGAACCTAAATTTCTATCTATCAATAGGGAAATAGTTGAATAAATTATGAAGCTGCCATATTGTGGAGTATTATGCAGCCATTAAGAAGAATGTGTTTGACTTATGTACAGATATGAAGAGCTCTCCAAGAAATGCTGTTTGTAAAAAAAAAGAAGTCATTGAATAATTAGACCAGTATGACTGCATTTATGCAAAGAAGTACCTGTGTATATTTATTTACATTTGAATAGAAAAAAAGCAGGGTATAGATAACTGTTAATAGTACTTACCTGTGAGAATGGGAATGGATGTGGGAGGGGGAGGGGAGTAAGGGTGGACTGTCAAATTCAGTCCATGTACTAATGTATTCCCAGAATATATTATTGTATTATAACAAGAACATATTCAAGTACCACTTGTGTCCAAAAAAAATCATTGCTGAGGATCCCAATCGAGGCTGGCAGTGAAAGAGATAAGCAGTACAGTCTCAAGATAAAGCCCTCAGACACATGCATTATTTCTGCTGCTGTCAATAACATTTCTGTCAATGAAAACTATTTTAGTGACCAGGATGAATCCCCCTATGCCCATGGCTCCTGGGGTTTTGCCAAAACATAAATTCAAACAAAAACAATTTAACTAGTAGAAATGTAAGAGATTTCATGGATTCAAGGCATTCCCCATGCCAAATCTGATAGATTTTAGAAAATCTGATAGATTTAGAAAAAAAATTTAAGCTAAATTTCCCCAGTTCCCTCCAAATTCCAAGCACTTATCAATGTAACTCCTGGGTGAGGAGTTCGGGGAAGCTGGAGAAGGAGCATCATAGGGTAAAACGGGATGCACCCACTCAGTGCTGCATCCTCATCCTTTATTCTGGAAGGAGTCTTCACCCCTCCTCCTGGAAATCTCTTGACATTCCATGGTGTTTAACATCTGTCATAAATACTGAGTGAGCGGGCTCTCCTAGATGTCTTGATGCTTGGACTCCTCCACTGTGTCAGCATCATTAGGTCAGCGAGCACCCACCCATGATCGTTGTTATCCTGTGTATTATAACAGGGCAAGGTGAAAAGCCAGGGGGGGTTTCACCTACTGGTACCACTGGATAAGAAAATGCAGGTTGAAGAATGTGAGCTAATTAAGACTCCAAACAACCCCCACCCCATCCCAGTGCTTACATGAGAAGTCCAGAATATCCCCTAATTGTGTTAATGCTAGCTTAATGACAGCATATAATTGGAACTCATCCCTTCTTTTTTGAAAGAGAAATTTGTTCTTCCAAAACTGAGATTAAGCAAACTGTGTTTCCAACACCCTTGATTACATGCTGGAGGGATTTACATTCTTTGGACAGTGCTATCTAAGTGCTAACTGACAGGAGATAAAATCACGTTGCTTGGTGTGTCTAATTAATAGCCACAGATCAATCTGCCTATTGTTTTCTTCTTAGATATAACACTTGTTATTTCTGATTAATGGTTGCCATCTCAAGATGGCACAAATCATCTATGCCTAAATATTAACCATGCCACCTGATAAAGAGATGACACTTTTGTGACTTTGCAGGTTTACTGGTCTGTGAAATAAACAAATGTCTGGAAGTAGCAGGCTGGATATTCAGGTAAAATTTTCCTAATCAAGGATACATGTTTGTTCCCCCAAACTTTGTTTTCCAAGCTGGCACCCTACCTATAGTCCCCCTAAATGGTAAAAATCACAATCACCTAAGTTGTTTTGTTTTAACAAAACAGAGCTATCAACACAATCAGAATGACAAAGTTAATGAAATTCCCACGTCTTCACTCAACACACCATCTCACCAATGGCAGCCACTCTCAGTTCATTGTAAAGAACATCTGAAGTTTCCTTAGTAGAGGCTGCCCGCTGGTGATGATCTGCTGTCTCTGAGAACATGCCCAAGGGTGGCTCTGGGGACCATGTCCCAGCTTCAGGATCCTACCTCTCTGACCTCAGCCACTGATGCAGGGTGAGCCCAGACCCCACAGGCCCATCAGGTGTTCCTTCCAGAGAATTTGTCCTGGATAAGAACAGAAGGGAGGAGTTGGAGCTGGGGCAATTGCACTGTGGCTGTCTAGAGAGCGTGTCCCCAGACCTTTGTCTGAAGTGCCACAGGGTCTTTTTTATTTTCCTTAAGCTAGCCAAAATTGATGTCTGCTGCATCCGGCAAAAAGGAAAAAACAAAACCCCTTTTAATTATTACACTAAAGTGTACACTATGATTAAGCTATATAATCAACACTATAGTTTTCAATTAAGGGAATTTTTTTTAATTAAGGGAATTTTAGCCATCAATATTTGTTATGATCTTTCCTTTCCTGTTTTCTCCAAAAGTCAGTACTTAAGGAAGCAGACTGAGGTAGAAATGTTGAAAAGATACTGTTTGTCTTTTAAAACATCTGATATAACGCTTTAAGGTGAACTTCTTGGCATTTTGTCAAGTAATGAGTCTCAAAGTTTATTCTTTTATACAGGTACTATTTCAATGCTTCTTAAGCTCAAATATGTACAGGGTCTTCTTAAAGGAAAAAAATCTTGCAGATCTTCAGATCCCAGTGCACCAGCATTTATTTAGCTGATTAGAGATTTAAGTATAGCTTTAACTACCAAAGTTGTAAGTGAAACAAAAAACTAGTGACTCTAATTCATAAAAAAATATTAAATAAATACAAATTTGTGAGTATATAGAGATACTACTGTTACTACTACTAATAATATTTCTTACAAAGTAAAAGAAGGAAAAAACTCATTAACTTCTTACTCTGCAAATTTGAAGAAACATTTATCCTGCCTTTGAGGAAAAACTGTATTTCGTCCCCTGTAGATGAGAGAAATCTCTTTTTCACAGTAGAATGCCAGCTAATAAAAGGAGGAGAAATGAGAGAACTAGGAAGTCACCATTTTCTAACCCCCCAATGTACCCATGAATTCAGACCAGGGCCATCAACACATCCTGAAAAGTGTCATCCTGCAGATAATTTACAGATGAGAAAATGTAGCTTTACAGTGGAGAGAGAAGTTGTCACCCACCAATATGACCTTATGTGCTTCCTGAAGTGATGTTCTTGACCACAATATTTTATTGAATCTAATTAAGCCTTTGAACCTAACTCTCAGGGTACAGGAAATATAGTGGGCAGAGGAACATGGTAAATGACACCACAATAAAATAATCAGATAGACAAAATGTGGGATGTTCTACCTGATCTCTTAAAAAAGACAATGTTCTAAAAAGATTGTAGGGGGACCAGTCTGGACTCAAAGAGAATAAAAAATTATAACCACCACACGCAATACATAAATCTTGATTTGATCTTTCTTTGGAAAAAATAGATATTTTTAGGACTGTCAAAGAAATTTGAACCGAATATTAGATGATATTAGGAAATTATTGTTAATTCCTTTGGCTGCAATAATAGCATTTTGATGCTGGAGAAGAATGTTCTTAATTGGAGGAGATAACAAGCTGAGGTATTTATGGCTGAAGTGGCATAATATATTTAGCTTATTTTCAAATGGTTCCATTATACACACACGGATAATGTGGCAAAAATGTTAATTAATGTTGAATTTAGGTGGTGAGTATCCAGATGTTCATTATACTATTATTTTAACTTTTCTGTGTGTCTGAAAAAACTTTCTTTAAAAGTCTTAGAACAAAGAAAATAAAACATGGGGGTGATTTCTTAAATACAAAAGAAAGTGATGCATAGCTCTATACTAGTTAATTTGAAGACAAAAGAATCCTGTTAAAAATATTATTTCAATTTGACCTCATCCTTTAAAATTAAAAATTTTTTGTGTGTTTTGTAGTGCATATATTAATATGGTGGTGCATATAAATACTTTATGTCCAGTATTTATATGAATACTTGCTCAAAATTTATAAAAAAATATATACATGCTCAAAATCTCTTGTTCATGCAGTGTGCAATCAAAAACATTTGGAGACCACTTTCATGCTTAAAATTTCTCATATTTCCAGGTGAACTTTTAAACTGCTACCGAGGCAGATAGAATAACCTGGTTGTGGGTTTGTAGAGCAGAGAGAAAGTAAGAAGAGTAATCAATTAGGAAGAATTTGTTAGGGGGCTTCAATCAAGATTGGGAGGGTTTTTTGGGGGTGGGCTCTCACTTAAGCATCAGAAGTTAGAATTAAGTTGAAGAGAGCATTCTAGACTGTGTTTCTCTGTCTTCAACCACTCGCTTTGCCCCCATGGAAATTTGGGGGCATGTAACATGATCCAGATATTTCCTATGGAAGGCTCCCGAAGGCTCTGACTGCAGTACTTCCTGGAACTAAGGCTCATGGGAAGACAATACAATGATCTTCTTGGGGAAAGTAGCAAGTTGCAATGGCAAGTAGATTTATCTTCATTCTCCTAACAATGTCACTCAACCCACACGTCTTACCAACGAGGAGAGTGGTTCAGTGTTGGGAGGAAGCAGGAATTGGGCAAGATTGGATGCTGCCATACGGAAGGTTCCTGTGACCTGTGTGAGACAAGCTTGGGTGTCACACTGCTTGTCTCCACGTGGCTCTTTAGGTAAGAAAATCTTCCAAGTGGCCACCAGCAGATAGACTCTTTGTTCTCTCATGTGAGTCCCAGATTGCAAGAGCCTGGACTACTGAGACTGAGGTTCTGTTCTTGGTCTAGGAAAGACTTTAGAAAATTGGAGCTGGAAGGAAGGGGATTACTTGAAGGTCAGAAGATGTCATTCCCCTTCTAAAATATCCTCAATGGATTTCCATGGCCAACGACAGCTTTTCCCAAGTGGAGCTCTGATCCTATAGGGTGTTTATAGGTGAAGCTCAGAAAGGAATACAGTGATGAAGTAAGTTTGTGAAATGCTGGATTAAAAGGGTCTCTCACTCTGAGACATGTCATAGCCTTGCATAAGGGAATTTGTTCTGTGAATCTTCAAAATTGTGTTTATAGTATTTACTGTTTATGAAACCTGTGTAACCATGACTTTTTTTCTGGAGCATTCTAGAAATTCTAGAATATTCATTCACTCCTTCATTCAACAAATACTTATTGAGTAACTATAACTGAGTCAGACATTGTTCTTGGCACAATGTTCTTTCCCAAACGTAGCGTATTCTCTAGCAGGATAACGGCAAATAAGCCAGCGAAACAGAGACGATGATAGCAATGTAATAAGTGCTATAAAAATAAAGAGATAGAGAGTGGTGAGGTGGGGACTTGTGGTGGGTGTGAGGGGTGGTGGCTAATTTAGATCAGAATCCAAAGCCATATCAGCTGAGAGGAAGAGAAATCCATAACACAAGAAACCTTAGAAACATTTCTACTATAACCGTCAATAACACCCGAAATATTAAAAATTAAAAAACTTCAAATGAAAATAATGAGGACCTTGTATGCATATTAATGAAATATGTTTTACTTATACATATGTGTAAGAGATACTAAAAAATAAAACCTTATTTGGTGTTAGGTGTGTATTTGAAACTTTTCCTTTTTAAGGTTATATCATTTTTATCTAATTCCATCTAACTCAAAAATGTCATTTCTTCTCTGTGGCCATCATTATGCTGAAAAAAATGAAAAACTATTGAAAATGTGACTAATCATGCCCTTTAAGTAGTTTCTCGAATTGATGACAGGTTAGCGAACATTCCTGAACTTTTCTATAGAACTCATTAACTCCTTGTCAGACATTAGCCTAGGAAAGCATTTCTGTCTCATCATAATGACTGGAGAATATGTATTGGTTGAAAGTAGTAAAGGTATCATCATCATTTAATTTTACTGCTGGAAGAAGCTTTAGAGTTTACTGAGAAGCAAGGTAGACTGTGGAAGACTGTTCATTATCATTTGAGACAATGATGGGATTGCTTCCTCTGTTATGACCCTGTGTATAAAGAACCATCAAAAAATACAGAGGGCTTCCCTGGTGGCGCAGTGGTTGAGAGTCCGCCTGCCGACGCAGGGGACACGGGTTCGTGCCCCGGTCCGGGAAGATCCTACATGCCGCGGAGTCTGCCTGTGCTCTGCAACGGGAGAGGCCACAGCAGTGAGAGGCCCGCGTACCGCAAAAAACAAACAAACAAACAAAAGAACATTTATCAGTAGCGAGGCAGTAACTTAAGCTTAAGGAAATATTAATAATATTGATGTGTGAAAATCAAATAATATGTAAATTAAGAGATGTTAAGTGAATCCTCCAAAGTTACAGAGGAAAAATTAGTAGCAGAGTTGGTTCTAGGAGGGGATGGCAGATGCTTTAGGCCTTTTTCTCATTCGCTGTACATCAATAGTTCAAGTACTCCCTTCCAGCCTACTGGGTCCTTTCTACCTTCTGAAGCTGCCTCTAGTTAGTAGTGGTGGGTTCAGGGATAAAATTGGTTCACCTGATGCCTGAACCAACTCTCTCACACCTTATCTTATAAACAAAACAAAGTGCCAGGAGGTCAGATTTTTATCTCATGCTTTGATCTTGCTTCAGGACGCTACTTTGAATGTGGACAATCAATGACCGATTAATATGATTATCAGCCCTTCTGAAATCCATCCTCTTAGTGAACTAAGGTCTTGCTAGATTTGCTACTTAAAAAATGAGATAAAGCTCTAAGGGAATATAATAGATGCCAACTTGGCATCATTCTTTCAGCGATAAAGTATTTCTAAAAGAGGAGTTTCTGACTAAAGATGCAAGGACCCTGTCATGCTAATTTCAGCCAATTTCCTGCCTCAATATGTCTTCCTGTCTCTGTCACTACCAGTGACTGACAGCTGGCTTAATAATTGAATTCAAGCAGTGTTTGCTTTTCTTGACCTTTACTGAGAAATGAATTTTCAAGCTCTGGACATGAATAGAGTGCTTTAATTTGGGGAGAATAATGTGCATCGTCCCCAGCAACCCGTGGATCTGATTACCCGTGCTATTTCTACATTCCATTTCACAGCAGACTTCCAGAGGATGGCTGGTATTGTAGCCACTCTGTAATTAATTCTGAGCTTTGGCTCTCTGCACACTCATCACCCAAAAGAGGGCATGTTTGTTTCTGATTGGATGAATAAAGTCTCTAGCTGACCACTGCTCTCAAGAGGCTTCAAAACCTATATATTTTGAACCTCTAGATTTTTCATATTTTGCTAAGGTCTTTGTTCAGGCTGGTTTACATGAACGAATAGTTTTCTCAAGTTGTAATCTTGATTTTCTTGCCTGTTTTCATCTTCTGTTCTTTCCTTCTTTCTTTGTTTCCCTATTGCTCTCCATTCCCCTCTACTGGGGAACACCTGGTGGTGCAGCAGTAAAGAGCCCTTAGACTTGAGTGAGCTTCAGGATTTCAACAGTAAAATGGATCTAATACCCATCTCGTAGGTGTGTTGAAAGGATGAGGCATGACCATGTATGTAATGTGCCCAGCAAGTGCTTGACACATGCCGTGGTAGGTGCTTGATGCATGTAACTGCTGCTATTTTCTTACATATCCAAAGGCTTCTTTATGATCTTTAGTTCTCCAGCTGTGTGGGCTTTACAGGTTGCCCCCCTTCCTTTTTTTTCTGTGCATTTTTCTCAGATCCTTCAAAGAGAATCAATTTCTTGAGAGGAAAATCCCCCTACCCCCTTTGTCAGCATTGGTTTGGCTATTCCAGAACATCCTGGGAATCTTTCTTTGTCTGGTAAGTACCTACCCTGGAATTTTTCCAGTCCTCTCCTGACAGTGGAAGATGCCACCTCGAAGAACTAAGCTAGCTCTAGGAGGCAACCTCATCTGTAAATGAGAGGGTGGACTCCATCTCTAAGAACTCATCCAAACTGAGTCTAAGGACAAGTAAAGACAAACCCATAAACTTCAGAGGCCTGTAGTGGGGTAGCAGGATGTCCAGACAGGTTATGTAAAGCCAAAGTGACCACATAATATACCACCCCACTGGGACATTTTTGAAAGTGAAAGGGGACGCTAAAATTGTTAGAATTAAGTGATTTTTAAAATATTTAACAAAATATTGGCTTTATTGTATTGGCAGACCTGCAAAAAAGTTTATTCAAAACTGTTTTTCAAAACTAAAAATCTTTTAAAAAACTTGAATACATAAGTGATAATAGATCAAAGTTTAAAATTCCCTTATAGGTTTTCTTTAATATTAAAAAATAGCGTAAGCAGTATATTTATTTTGGATAAATATTCTTGAACTTTAATCAATTTCAGGGCCATATCTTTGTCTTATCATGTGACACTAGTATTTTGCTGAAGAAAGTAGTTTTTTCAATTCAGCCTTATTTTTACTTTTTTTTTTTTTTTTTTAATAAAATCTCCTGTAATTTTCTTCAATATTGCTGTTATGGTTAATCTATTTGAAATTGTTTATACTTTCATCTGTCTCTTCTCCATAGAATATAATATTGTTAATGAGGAAAATATTCTATCTATACATGCTGAGGTACCCAGTAAACTTAGAGTCAATTATGCTAGATGGAGACTATTTCCAAATCTATTTTGTTTTGTATTGAAATGGAACAATATGTCAATCAAAATATTTTCAGAGGTACTTTTACTGTTATTCACAGTATTTTTCTTTTTTTTGTTATTATTTAATTTATTTTTTGAACCTCTTTTAACAATTAACAGCTATATATTTTTTTATCTTATATATTTATCTTCTCTCTTCCCTATTTTCTTTTTTTTTAACATCTTTATTGGAGTATAATTGCTTTACAATGGTGTGTTAGTTTCTGCTTTATAACAAAGTGAATCAGCTATACATATACATATATCCCCATATGTCTTCCCTCTTGTGTCTCCCTCCCTCCCAGTATACTACAAAGCTACAGTAATCAAGACAGTATGGTACTGGCACAAAAAAAGAAATATAGATCAATGGAACAGAATAGAAAGCCCAGAGATAAACCCACGCATATATGGTCACCTTATTTTTGATAAAGGAAGAATAGTGAACATTTATCACCATCTTCCCTTAAAAAATGATAATTAGTACTCTCCTTTCTATAAGTTCATTGCTACCAAGAGGTTTTTATTGCAAAATAAATTTTAGAAAGCACTACCAAACCATATTGTAAAATTTTTAAACTTCATATTTTTCTGATTCCTGAACATCCCCATAAATAGGCTGTGAGCACACTGCCCAGGTGACCAGGTGCACCAGTGTGATAAGGCTGGTCCCCACTGCAAGTTCCCCTTCTTGCCCTCCCTCTGACCTAGTGGCATTCAATCACACCAATGAAATCCCCTCACACTTTTTGCTTATGTGCTTCACTCTGACCCCCAATACAGGCACTTGTCCACAGGTCCTCATTCTCTCTTGGCTGCCCACCTGCTTGGTTGAGTCTACTCCCTTGGCCCTCCTCCCATGCTGTTGCCTGCATGTAGTGCTGGGTTTACCTCTTCTGGGACCTGTGAGTATAGTAAATCTCTTTCACTTTCATGTGCCTCTCTATGGTGTTATTCTGTGTCTGTACGAGGCTGATCAACCAAAAAAACCATTTTAAGTAATAGAGGTATTCCTTACAACACACAAGCACTAAAATAAATATATAGATCTAGATTTACACCGTACCAAAAATGATGAAACTGCTGTAGCACAAGCACTGACTACTCTCTATAAACTCCAAGGCAGGACAACTCAGCCTCTGTTCCCACACACCGGTCCTATCATTTCCCATGTTTGCCAGGGACCCTTACAGCTGGTGGCAGGGAAGCTTGGAGCATCTTGCAGGCCACAGCCCATGGGCCGTGGCACAGCTGGCTGGTTTCCCAAGGAGCCAGCAGGAACAGAATTGGTGAAGACCTGAAAGAGTTAGATGACCCTCAAACCTGGCTTTACCTGTCCCTAGAGGCTTCATCTACTTACATTGCCTTCTGAGCAGACGTTTGAGTTTGTAACCCCTGATTCTAAAATGTTTTTGCCATTCAGCCTTGTTAAGGTATGTTTTTGTTTATAATCCTTGGATTTCTCTAGATGATTTTTTGTTTGCTTTCTTTTTTTGTGGCAATATGTTATCTAGTCTTATTTTTATTTCTTTAATTTAGTTTTTATTATTGAAATATATTTGACTTGGGTCACATGTTAATTGGATACATTTACATGCTGTGATATGATTGCCATTGTAGTGAAAGTGAGCAACTTTATCACATTACATAATTATCCTTTCTTTTTTGGAGTTGGAATAGTTAAGTTATAGTCTCTTAGCAAGTTTGGTAATTATAATGCAATATGTTACACAGTATTGTTCATTGTATCTCTAAGGCTTATTTATTATTTGTTGTATCTAGATGGTCTCAAATACCTCTACTATGTATCTACTTACTTTCTCAAGGACTTCTGACAGAAGCAAACTGCTGCTCCCTCTCCTGCAGTTGAAGTAGAAAGTACAGGTGATAAATGGCAGCACAGGACCTTGGACCTCGATTTATCTGATATCAAGGCCCATGTTCTGTCCAAGACTCCATGCTGCCCCTCTTGTACCTAAGCACTGGTGAGAACACAGGAGATGGATGACCATAATAACCCCTGTTTGTTGAGAGCTGCCAGGTCCTGCAGTAAGCATTTCAGGTTCTGAAGCACTTCAAAGTTTCAAAGTGGTTGTTTTAAGCTGCTCGGTTTCGGTAATTTTTATGTAGCAATCGATAATTAATATAATTAATGTTTAATTTGATTCCTTTAACCAACTTCCTAAACTTATTCATCTTCCATTGCTGCCTAAGAAACTTACCCAGAGAGAAGAGATGATTCATGGAGAACAGTGTATTCAGGACCCCATGTGAGTTAGAATTTTCTTTTTAAATTTGTAAATGGAAATGATTTTATTCTTCAGTCTCACGTGCTTGGCTAATACGAGTCCACTCTTAAGGGATGAATCAGACATTGTTTGGCCACAAAATCAGGTTGCTGAGCCCACAAGGTTGAGGACCATAGCTGAGTGGTTGTGAACATAGGAAGTTAAAGATTGTCCTGGGAGGGGAGAGAAGTACCATGTTCTTGGATTGGAAGAATCAACATTGTGAAAATGACTATACTACCCAAAGCAATCTACAGATTCAATGCAATCCCTATCAAACTACCACTGGCATTTTTCACAGAACTAGAACAAAAAATTTCACAATTTGTATGGAAACACAAAAGACCCTGAATAGTCAAAGCAATCTTGAGAAAGAAAAATGGAGCTGGAGGAATCAGGCTCCCAGACTTCAGACTATACTACAAAGCTACAGTAATCAAGACAGTATGGTACTGGCACAAAAACAGAAATATAGATCAATGGAACAGGACAGAAAGCCCAGAGATAAACCCACACATATATGGTCACCTTATCTTTGATAAAGGAAGCAAGAATATACAGTGGAGAAAAGACAGCCTCTTCAATAAGTGGTGCTGGGAAAACTGGACAGCTAAATGTAAAAGCATGAAATTAGAACACTCCCTAACACCATACACAAAAATAAACTCAAAATGGATTAAAGACCTAAATGTAAGACCAGACACTATAAAACTCTTAGAGGAAAACATAGGAAGAACACTCTATGACATAAATCACAGCAAGATCCTTTTGGACCCACCTCCTAGAGAAATGGAAATAAAAACAAAAATAAACAAATGGGACCTAATGAAACTGAAAAGCTTTTGCACAGCAAAGTTAACCATAAACAAGATGAAAAGACAACACTCAGAATGGGAGAAAATATTTTCAAATGAAGCAACTGACAAAGGATTAATCTCCAAAATATACAAGCAGCTCATGCAGCTCAATATCAAAAAAACAAGCAACCCAATCCAAAAATGGGCAGAAGACCTAAATAGACATTTCTCCAAAGAAGGTACACAGATTGCCAACAAACAAATGAAAGAATGCTCAACATCATTAATCATTAGAGAAATGCAAATCAAAACTACAATGTGATATCATCTCACACCAGTCAGAATGGCCATCATTAAAAATCTAGAAACAACAAATGCTGGAGAAGGTGTGGAGAAAAGGGAACCCTCTGGCACTGTTGGTGGGGATGTAAATTGATACAGCCATTATGGAGAACAGTATGGAGGTTCTTTAAAAAGCTAAAAATAGAATTACCATACGACCCAGCAATCCCACTACTGGGCATATACCCTGAGAAAACCATAATTCAAAAAGAGTCATGCACCAAAATGTTCATTGCAGCTCTATTTACAATAGCCAGGACATGGAAGCAACCTAGGTGTCCATCGACAGATGAATGGATAAAGAAGGTGTGGCACATATATACAATGGAATATTACTCAGCCATAAAAAGAAACGAAATTGAATTATTTGTAGTGAAGTGGATGGATCTAGAGTCTGTCATACAGAGTGAAGTAAGTCAGAAAGAGAAAAACAAATACTGTATGCTAACACACATATATATAGAATCTAAAAAAGAAAAAAAATGGTTCTGAAGAACCTAGGGGCAAGACAGGAATAAAGATGCAGACCTACTAGAGAATGGACTTGAGGATACAGGGAGGGGGAAGGGTAAGCTGGGACAAAGTGAGAGAGTGGCATGGACATATATACACTACCAAATGTAAAATAGATAGCTAGTGGGAAGCAGCTGCATAGGACAGGGAGATCAGCTTGGTGCTTTGTGACCGCCTGGAGGGGTGGGATAGGGAGAGTGGGAGGGAGTGAGACGCAGAGGGAAGAGATATGGGGATATAGTATATGTATAACTGATTCACTTTGATATAAAGCAGAACCTAACACACCATTGTAAAGCAATTATACTCCAATAAAGATGTTAAAAAAATAAATAAAAATAAATTCATTGCAGTTTCTAAAAAAAAGATTGCCCTGGGAAGGTATGACAGCCTTCAGGACATTCCTTCGGTGAATGCACCTGCTTTTCCACACAAAACTCCTCAACATGGGAGTAAGAGTAAGAGTTCCAAGGAGCCTAACTCTCATGGGACCCTGAATCTGCAGAGCTCCGTGACTCATCTGTTCTCTGTTTTAAGTTTTAATGGAAGCTGAATGAGATTGAGGCAGTTGTGGTTAAAGGAATTGAATATTTATGGGTGTGTTAATTATTGATTATTGTATAAAAATTACCCAAAACAACAAACACTTATTATCTCTCCATTTCTATGGGTCAGAAATCTGGGCGTGGCTTAGCTGTGAGCCTCCGGGTTAGGATCTCTCACAAGACTGAAATCAAAGTGGCAGATGGGGCTGTGTTTATCTCAAAGCTCGACTGGGAGAATCCACTTCCAAACTCACTCATGTGGGGTGGCAGGCCTTAGGTCCTCACTGGCTTATTGGCCAGAGACATCAGTTCCTTGCCCCACGAGCCTCTACCCCAAAGGGCAGCTCACAACATGGCAGCTTCCTGGCTCTAGATCACATGAGAGAGCAACAGAATGTGCCTAATATGGAACCACAGCCTTTTTTAACCTAATCTCAGAAGTGACATAATCACTTTTGCCATGTTATATTTATTAGACGTGAGACATTAGAGCTAGCCCATGCTCAAGCAGAAGGGATTACATATGTCATGAATATTAGGAAGTAAGGGTCATTGGGGGTCACTTTAGAAGCTGCCTACCACAACCCTCCTTGTTCTTCTTGAAAACTGTCATGACTATTCTTGCAGATGAACTTTAGAATCAGTTTGTCAAATTCAAAAAGAAATTCTATTCTAATTTTTAATAGGAATGCACAAAATCTATAATTTAATTGGAGGGTACATATTTAGAAAATTCAATCTCATCCAGGAATATACCTGCCCTTCCATCTCTTCAGTTCTTCTTCTATATCTTTAGTATTACAGTCTTTAAAATAATGCCTTGCATATTTCTTGCCACTTTTATTTCTAAGTACTTCATAATTATTTTTGCCTTTCTGAATGGAGTATATTTTTCCTTTTCTAATTGGTTATGGCTATTGCTATGAATAAGAAAACAACCCAAGTTTCCTGTGTTGATCTTTTATCAGACCAACTTAATGAACAGTCTTAATAGTTTCAGTATTTATTATAACACATTCTGAGATATTTTCTCGTTAGACAATGATACTACCTGCGAACTAGGGTAGCTTTGTTTATTCTTTTCCAGTGTTTGCACTTCACCTATTTTTCTTGTTCCATTAAGTGTTGAATAATGGGAACTTATAGCCAGATTCCTTACCTTGTTCCTGATTTTAATGGGATTGCTTCTAAGGTTTTACCATGAGGTATGGGACTTGCTGCCATTATAGATAAAAAAGATCATAGAGTTAGAATTTTACAAGCAAACCTTTTGTTTTCTGTCTAAATAATTGTCTAGAGGAAGAAATGAGGGAAACAAACACAATAATTCAGTCTTTTTCACATAAAAATAATCACAGTGTCTTTTTTTTATAACCTAAGCATAACCTAACAAACAGCTCTTCAAGAATTGCCTTATGGTAAGCAAGGAAGAAAGGGGTCTCATGACATCAAGTGGGGGAGATAAGACCCAAGATACTCAAAAAGGCAGATGAAAGTGGCACTTGTGTCGTAATTTAGAAACTTCAAGGTCCGTATAAAGAAAGCACTGATAACACACATAGTAATTATCCAGGAGAGTATTTGGGAAGGTACCATGGCATCTTTTCCAGGAGAGTAAAACACTGAAGACCTATAAAAAGATCACGAAGTTGGTGCAGAGGAGTCAAATATTAAGTAATTCTTTGCTGAGAGGTTAACATTTGGAATATGTGACGTGTAGTTTTATTGATAGTGGGTCTGTTTTTTGGGTTTATTTTCTCGCACGATAGGTTTCTAGTTAAGTTTACTTTTATTCATAGCTTAGAAAGAATTTTAAAAAGAAAAAATTATTTTGAATTTATTAAATTCTTTAGCCTCTGGTAAGTATATTTCTTCACCATTCACCTTTTCATGTAATAAATTACATAATAGATATTTAATGTTGAACCATGCTTGTATTCATGGAATAAATCCTGGTCATGATTCTTCTGCTGTATCCAGTTTTGCTAATATTTACTAACAGTTTTTGATCTGTATTCATAAGGGTGATGGGTAAATATTTGGGCTGGCCAAAATGTTTGTTCGGGTTTTTGGCCAACCCAATATTTGGGGGAGATTTCCATCATTTGTTCCTCACAGTTCAGTAGACTTTTTGCATAAATTTGGCTTTGTTACCTTTTATAGGAGGAGACTTTAACTACTTTTTCATCTATCTATAATTACTGTGATTTCTACCTCTCGAGTCAATTTCTGTAATTTCCAAAAAATGATTCATTTCATCAAGTTTATAAAATGTTACTTTCATATTTTAAAAGATCCTGTACAACCATATTTACTTCCTTTTTTGATTGCTAAAGCTATCCTCTACCACTGATCTGTTTATTTTCTTCAGAGATTTCATGCCTTTGAAACTTTGTCTTGCTAATGGTAAATGAGGTTTATAGGTGATTTGAATGTATGTGATTGTTGTTTTTTGCTTTCCTGTTAATTTCTTTATTTTGTTTATTTTAGCTGCCTCCCTGAATCACTGACCACTAAAAAGGCAGAATAGAATAGGAAAGATGTTCTAATATCCAGACACCTGGATTCTCAGCCTGGTTCCAGAACTTACAAGCCTTTTAAGCCTAAGGCTCAAACACATACCATGTCATCAACAACCCACTCCTCTCAAAGTGAGAATGATTACAATAAGGGCCAGTGGCCCAAGGTGGGGGAGTGTAAGCCATAATGATGTTTGGTCTCTGGTCTTCCCCTGGTTTAAGGAACATAGTATAAAAAAGCACTGTTATGAATTGAACTGTGCCTGCCCCCCCTTCCCCCATTCATATGTTGAAGTTCTAATTCCCAGGACCACAGAATACCACAGAATTGGAAATAGGGTCATTGCAGATGCAATTAGTTAAGATGAAATTATACTGCAGTGAGTGGACTCCTAATCGAATATGACTGGTGTCCTTATTAAAAGATTTCATGCTTATGAAAACATTTGGGCGCAGAGAGAACGCATGTGAGGATGAAGAGAATAAGTGGGGTGATGCTTCTACAATGTCACAGATTGCCAGCAAACCACCAGAAGTAGAGAGAGACACAGAACAGAATCTTCCTCACAGCTCTCAGCAGGGACCAATTTTAACTACACCTTGATCTCAGACCTTGAGCTTCCAGAACTGCAAGACAATCAATTTCTGTTTTGTAAGCCATTCAGTTCATGGTGCTTTGTTACAGGAGTTTTAGAAAACTAATACTAGATGGGCTCTAGGGGAGTATCTCTAGAACATTTCATGCTGCTCATCTTTGTAAACCGTTACAGGATGTATTGGTCAGCCTTTGCAGCAATAATGGTGCATTACTAAGTACCTCGAAGCTTAGTAGCTTAAATTCCAAACATTTATTTTTCACTTGTGGGTCTGTGGTTGTGGAGCTGCTCGATGCTGCTGGGGTGTGCTGGACTTGATAGCATGTGGGAAAGATCCAGGTCTCTCTGTCTTCTCGTTTTGGGGACAAGACTGAAGGAGCAGCCACTGTTGTTTGCAGGTGGACAGTACGAGTTCAGAAGGTTGAGTCAAAACATGCAAGTGGGCATACTGAGTATGTCCACTCACATGCCATTGGCCAAAGCAAGTCCTAAGGCCAAGCCCAAAGTCAGCTGTGGAGGGGTGGGGCTGGTAGCTAGTGGAGTCAGCAAAGTACTCTACCTAGATAAGTATGAACAAATAATTACTAACAAATAATACAGTCTACTGCACAGTCCCTAAGGCCTAGAAGAAGTGTGTTTGTTTGTTTTATAAGATATATATATATAGACATATTTGTATTAATTAAAATCTGCAGAAGTTCTCTGAACCATCACTTTGTTCGATTTTCCTGAAATGCCCTCCCGACCTCTGTCTCCCCTTTTCTCCTTTCTTTCAAGACCTGCGTTGCCTGGCATGGAGCTTTGCATACATCAAGCAGTCAATAAATGCTTGTTAAATTTATGGTTGAATTTAACCTTTTCTTCCTGATGTGACTTGTAAAAAAGTAGCCTTTCAAAGAACAGGCATTCAAAAAAAAAATGACTGAATTGAATTGAGGACAGGAAAAAGAACAGCTCTTTGAATATAGCTGTTGATGGAGACCCAGACAACCTTGTCTGATTCAAGGATTACAAACAAGAAAACCAGAATGCCATCCTACTGCAATTTTCTGATGTCTTTAAGAGCTAATAACTTAGCCCCAATTAATTAAAATCTATCTTTTTTATTTGATACATTTCCTTTGAGCTTCATTCATTCTCTTACTATTTATATTTGGTATCGTTTCTAAAAATTGCAAGATCTAAACACATTTTATTCTCTTGCTAACCAGGTCTTCCAGTGTGTGAATTCCAAGCATGTGTATAGTGAAAATGCTCCTCTAGTGATTCTGATGCACAACAGATATTAAAAATCATGTTTAATAAGGTAACAGAATGAAACTTCAGGAAGCCTCTTAATCCCGCCCCCCGCCCCAAAACCTGAGAGTTGGGAGGCCATGTTCAGTGCTCTTCTTCTCTAAATCAGTACTTCATTTGCCTCACAAGAATGGAAGGGACATAAATTTCAAATTCTGGAAAGATGAGGTTGAACTCTGGGTCTGCCATTCACTGCCTGCGTAACTTTAGGGCATTGGCCTCTTTTTTTTTTTTTTCTTTTTCAGTGTGAAAAGGAGCTAATGATAGGACCTACCTCACAGAGTTGTTGTGAGGATTAAGTGAATAGTGTATATACAGTGTTGGCACATAATAGGTGCTCAATGAACACTTGCTCCCTTCCTTGGCAAAGCATGGCATCTGGCCCCAAAGGGTGACCAGGTCATGAGGGAAGAGAAGAATGCTGTAGAAAAACCTGGATTCTCCCCTTGGGAGTTAGTCTCCTCCATTTGCAGAAATGCATCTCAGGCGAAGACACTGTGCATAGGTGAAGTATTAACTGTGAATGCTGTTGTTTTTTGGTTTGTTTTGGTTTATTTTTATTTTTTAATCTGAAAAGTCTACTGGGCAGGGAGTATGAAACTGAATGAATGAAAGACTATAGGGATTAAAAAAAAAAAAGATGTACTAACTACTTTTGCTGAAGCTTTTGACTGCTGATTACTCAAATTACTGACTTCTGAACTGGGTCTCAGTCCTTCTTGCAAAGGTTCCACAGAGCAGGCCTTTGTGCCCCATGAAAATGCTGGTCTACCGGCCACGCCCAGTGACAGACCCTTACCCTGGGCTCAGTTCAGGACTTGGCATGTGTGATAGAACCTAAATGTTCATTTTCCTAGCAGTAAGCTTACAGAAAATAGAATAACCAATGGTTTAACGTTTTGTTAATTTCTGCTTTAGCTGGGCAGAGAGGTACTTTCAACACTTGAACTGAATTGAATGGAATTCGGCCCATAGCCAGAGGACCTTAGTACAGTCATATCCTATCTTCTCTGAGGCAGTTACCAGAATAGGAATTAAAATATAGCTAAAGATGGAAACCCTTCTTTTTCACAGGAGCAACAGGAGTCTAAAGACCTATGAAGATGGTGGGTATAGTGCTGGGGGCAGCAACAATACAATGTTGCACAGCAGTTGTGCAACCACCCATTGTAATAAGTTCTAAAACATTTTCAGCATCTCGAAAGAAACTCTTGTAACCATTAAGCAGTCACGCCCCATTTCCCACTACCATTCTTCGTTCTGTCCCTGTGGATACCTCTTTTGGATATTTCATAAAAATGGAATATGTGGTCTTTTGTGTCTGGCTTCTTTCACTCAACATAATGTTTTTAAGATGTCCCATGTTGCAGCATGTATTTCTCTTTCAGCAAGAGAAATTATTTCATTTCCTTTTATGGTGGAATTATATTCCATTGTAAGGATATACCACATCATTTGTTATACTTTCATCAGTTAATGAAAATTTGTATGTTTTTGGTTACTGTGAATAATGCTGCTATGAACATTTGTGTACAAGTTAATGAATGAACATATATTTTCATTTCTCTTGGGTATATGTTGTCTGAGTTAGCCTTTGCTACAATAATGGTGCATTACTAAAATAAGGCATTTGGAATTTGATAGGGATTGCATTGAATCTGTAGACCTTTGGGGAGTATTGCCATCTTAATAACATTGTCTTCCAATCTATTAACATGGGACATCTTTCCACTTATTTAGGTGTTCTTTAATTTCTTTCAACAATGTTTTGTAGTTTTCAACGTGTAAGTATTTCACTATCTTGATTAAATTTACTCCTAAGGACTTTATCTTTTTGATGCTATTGTAAATACAGTTGTTTTCTTAATTTTATTTTGGAATTTTTTTCTTTCTTTTTTTTTTTTTTTCTTTACTAATTGCCCTGGCTAAAACTTCTGGTACAATGTTGAATAGAAGTGTGAGAATAGACATCTCTGTCTTGTTCCTTATCTTACAGTGAAAGCTTTAGTCTTTTACCATTAAGTGTGATGTTAGTTTTTCATAGATGTCCTTTATAAGGTGGAGGAAGTTGCTTCTATTCCTAGTTTGTTGAACATTTTTATGTTGAAAGAGCGTTGGATTTTGTCAGATTTTTTTCTGTATCAGTTGAGATTATCATGTGGTTTTTGCCTTTTATTCTATTAGTATGGTCTATTTTATTTGTTGATTTTCATATACTGAGTCAGCATTCCAGGGATAAATTCCACTGGGTCATGGTGTATAATCCTTTTTATATGTTGCTGGATTTGGTTTGCTTGTATTTTGTTGAGGATTTCCATGTCTATATTCATAAGGGATATTGATCTATGATTTTCCTTTCTTAAGATACCTTTGGTTTTTATATCAGAGTAATACTGTTCTTATAGAATGAGTTAGGAAGTTTTCACTACTCTTCTATTTTTTATAAGAGTTTGAGAAGCATTTGTGTTCATTCTTCTTTAAACATCTGATAGAATTCACAGGTGAAGCCATCTGCTTCTGGGCTTTTCATTGTTGTAACTTATTGATGACTAAATCAATCTCTATACTTCTTTTAGGTCTATTCAGATTTTCTATTTCTTCTTGTGTCAGTTTTGGTAATTGTGGTTTTTAGTACTTTACATTCCTGCTTTTACTAATTTTAGTCATTTCATTCATGATTTTAGTACTTGTCTCTCTTTTTTTTCTTGGTCAGGGTAGCTAAAGTTTTCTCAATTTTGTTGATCTTTTGAAATAACCAACTTTTCATTTCATTGATTCTCTGTATTTTTCTATTCTCTATTTTGTGTATTTCTATTATAATATCTTTTCCTTTTTGTTGCTGTGAGTTAGTTTGCTCTTTTTTTCCAAGTCTCTTAACTTGAAAAATTAGGATATTGATTTTATTACTTTTGAAGTAGGTATTTATAGCTATAAGTTTCCCTCTCTACAGTACTTTTACTGCATCCCGTAAGTCTGGATATGTTGTATTAATGTTTGTTCATTTTTTTCTTTCAGCACTTTGGATATGATATCCCTACATATTTTCTGGTGGTAAATCAGCTGTTAATATTATTGATTATTCCTTGTACATGGGTCACTTCTCTGTTGCGGTTTTCAAGATTGTCTCTGACTTTCAACTGTTTGATTGTAATGCAACTCTGTGTGAATCTCTTTGAATTGATTCCACTTGGAGTTTCTTGCACTTCTTGAATGTGTAGATTAATTTTTTTTTAATTTTGAAAAATAAATTCAAGAAGATTTTTACCATTATTTCTTTAAATGTTCTTCCATTCCCTTTCTCTCACTCCTGTCCTCTGGGAGTCCCATTTGTACGTATGTTGATATACTTAATGGTGTTTCGCAGGTCTCTTAGGCTCTGTTCATTTTCTTCCTCTTTTTTTCTCAAACTGGATAACTTCAATCAACTTTCTTCAAGTCTGATGATTCTTTTCATGCCTGTTTGAATCTGCTGCTGAGCTTCTATTGAATTTTTCATTTCAGTTATTGTACTTTTCAAATCTGGACTATTCTCTATTTGATGAGACCCTCTCTTAGTTTCTTTAGTTCTTTCTCTATGGTTTCCTTTGAACATATTTTTAAACAGCTGGTTTAAAATCTTTGTCTAGTAAGTCCAACATCTGGACTTCCTCAGGTATAGTTTCTATTGATTGCTTTTATATTTCACTGTGTATTGTTTCTTCATATCCTTTGTAATATTTTGTTGAAAACTGCACTTTTTGAATATTATGTGGGCAACTCTGGAAATCAGATTCTCCTCCCTCCCTAGGATTTGTTGTTGTTGCTGCTTGTTGTACTTTTGGTCTTTGTTTTTTAGTGGCTTTTCTGAACTAATTCTGTAAAGTCTGTATTCTTTGCCATGTATGGCTACTGATGTTTCTGGTCTGTTCATTTATTGGTTACCTAATGATTTGGACAGAGATTTCCTTAAACACCTGGAACCAAAAATTCTTAGAGCTTTTGCCAACAGGCTCTCTGTGAGTGTTGAGGCATACATTTAGCATCTAGTCTGGAAGTTTACAGCTCTGTCCTAAGCTTCATGTTATGCTTATGCGGAGTCTCAAGGTCTGCCAGTAATGAGAGTGTAGGGCTTCTTGGGTCTTTCTTGAGCAGGTACACAGCTCTGGGCATGTAAATAGCCTTCTATACTCCGGGAAATATTTAGGAGCTCTTCAAAGTTCTTCATTCCTTACTCTTTCTTTTCAAGCTTCCAGGTTAGTCTGTTGTTTGCCCAGCTGTTATCCATTGCCTCAGGCAGCCGTGGCTAAAATATTTCCTTGTAATTGTTTTTGACAAATGTTCCTGGGTAGTGGCTTTAGTACTAGTTGAGTTTTGAGTCAAGTGAGATGAAGATAGCCTTTCAAGCAGTCTTCCAAAGAGTCACTAGTAGGTCAAATACTGACAATTCTTTGTGAATGGGGTTTGTTCTGTTCTCTCTGGTATTGAGAATGTGGACCATTATTTTCAAGGCTGTTACTGAGCTGGGGAGTGGGTGGTTGGACTAGGGTAAGTTAAAACACCACTAAGCTAACGATTCTAACATAGATTTAGCTGTTTTTCTTGAGTAAGTTCTCCCTGTGTTATTGCAAGCCTTTGGTTAATTTCCAGATTCCTGTCAAAACTGATTCTTACAGTTTTTGACATTTTTTTCATTGCTTTCATGGAGGGACATACTTTTTGGAGTTCCTTACTCTACCATTTTGCTGAAGTCCTATCTGATCTTGAATAACCATACCAATACTGGACATTTGAAGATGTTATGCAGTATTTCAAGCAATTTCATATCCATTTTCTCATTTCATTCTTATAACAGAATTTGAAGTCAAGAAGTAAATATGCCTTTTATAGATGAGGAATTTGAGGTGCCCTGCATGAAGCTACTCTGTCTTCCCAGCTCATCTGTCATATTATAATTGTGATTAATCTATTTTCATAGGTAGACCATGAACTGCAAGACAGAATAGATAATGCTATTTGTACTATTAGCATAATTCTTAGAACAAAGTACAAATTTTGGAATTAAAAAAAAAGAATAATGAATAAAGTTTAACACATGAGACCTCTTTCCTGATGAATGGATTCATGAAATCCTACAGTGTTAGACCTGAAAGTGTCCTCACGGGCTACATCGGGAGGGAAACGATGGTGTAGGACTTAGTTCCTTCCCTAATGTTTCAACAAAACCAACTCCACATTAATTTTTTCTCCCCATGTTCTTTTAACAAATATTAATAGAGCTCCTACTCTGCCCCAGGCCTTGTACTAGTAGCTAAGAACTTAGAAATTAATAAGACAAACTCCTTGTCATGAAATTTACATTTGTGAGACAAAGAATGAGTATATAATTTCTAGAAGTAAATGTAAAAAACCCCCAGAAAAACAAAGAAAAGCAAAACAAGGCAGGGTAAGGTAGGAAGGGCACTGGAAGACACAGAATTATTTTAGATAGTTTTAACAGAGATGTCTTTTCTCAGGTGATATTTAGGCAAAGATATGAAGGAAATGAAGGATCAGGCCATCTGAGAATGTAGGGGCGGTGTTATAAGCAGAGGAACAGCAAATGCCAAGACCCTGAGGTGGGAGAGAGTTTAGTCTGATCCAGAAGGAATGAGAAGGCAGGCATGGGCTGAGCAAGGGCTGAGTGCCATGTGTGAGAAGGTGGAGATCAACCAGGTCAGCTCGTGGGCTGCCTTGGTAGATTTTCTTTGAGTGAATAGTTCTATGGATAAAAAAAAAGCTGAAAAATACTCAGTTTTATATTATAATTTGTGATTATTTACTTGCTCCCTTTTTTGACCTTAAAAAAAACCTGAAGTTCAGTTAATTTACAATGTTGTGTTAGTTTCAGGTACACAACAATAATATATATAATATTTATTCTTTTTCAGATTCTTTACCATTATAGGTTATCACAAGATATACAGTACAGGATATCTTGTGATATACAGTAGGTCCTTGATGTTTATCTATTTTATATATAGTAGTGTGTATATGTTAGTCCCAAACTCCTAATTTATCTCTCCACCCTGCACCCCATCCTCTCTTCCATCTTTTCCTCTCTTTCTTCATTCCTTCCTTTTCTTATCTTTCTTACTTTTCTTTCTTTCTTTCTTTGTGTTACCCACCAACAAAGGGATCTGGACCATGTTCTCTTTACCTGTGATAAACACAGCACCTGGCACATAAGGATACTCAAATGATATTTTTGAATAAGTGAGGAAATTGAGACCTGAAAGGTAAAGTAGCATTTTCAAGGCCACACAGCTTGTTAGTGGCAGAACCAGAGCTGGACCTATATTTAGTTCAGTTTCCGCTACTTTACCACATCCCTTGCACGGAATCAAAAACAGATCCAAAGAATTTTGCAATTAGCGTAGCTTGTCATTTCCTGCTACTGCCTCCAAGTATAGTCTAGTCACCCAATCACGCAGCTAAGTCATTAGCAAAAGAGTACTTGTCGTTTCATTGAGTCAGGTGAAAGCTTTCATGGTGACAGTCAGCATCAAAGATACAATGTGTTGTAAAAAACCAAAAGGTATGTTTTGGGAGGCAGGGTGGAGGGGCTGGACCATTGGTACAGTGTTCCAGGTCAGGGAAGGGTGACTTAGCTGCAAACCTTCCTTAATGAGGGAAGAGAGAGAAAGGAAAAATAGCATCAAGAAATTGTCAAAGTAGAAAATGCCACATTTACTACTTTGCAGATGCAGAGGCCAGAAAGCAGACAGAATCAGAACACACATTGTTAAAATGACCCATAATGCTTTGGAGAACAAATGTGATTGGCCAAGGCTTGAAGCATCTCTTTCAACACCAGCACAGGAGGTCATCTGTGTCTCCACACGATGTGCGGCAAATTCAGGTAGACCTGAGCCTGAAATGGATCTGGAAAGCAAGAACGCATGTGCTAAGATTGATGGTGTCTCCACCCACCCCACAGCTCTGAATGAGTCCTACAGCAGATCCAACTGCCATCCAAGATAAAGGAAGAGACGAATTTTCATAGTAGGTGGGGAAAGCCAGAGACCGCAAGGGGAAGTCACCAAATCAATAGGAATAGGTAATCTGGCCAGAAGATGGTAGTTGTTATAGTCAGGCCAGCCCAAGTCTCTAGCTATGACTGATGCTTCTAGCAGCTTAACTGTGATGGAAATAGCTTGTGTTGCTGCTGCGTTTCAACCAAGAATAAATGGAGTAGTTGGAAGTAAGTAGCCTTGCCCAGACTTCCACTCGCATTGATGGCAGCATCCAATGGATTCCATGGATGGAATACGAGATGCTCAGTGCACAAAGGCTGCTATCGCTCACCTGCACCAGAAGACCCTGAAGTTTACATAACAGATCAAGGTTGTACAAACATCCCAGAGGACAATGCTGATGACTAGTTGAAACTTGCCAGCAGTGCAGACAAGCAGCAGGCCACCCACATCAAGCAGGTCTTTGAAGAACCAGAAACCTACTCAAATCTTCTTCCAGCTACAAAAGAAGCTTAAGTGCTACCACTGGAAGTTTTGGGAGATGGAGTGGGATGGTATCTCATGGCAACCACAGGACATCTTCAGGGACATGCACCAGGGTCTGAAGGATGTGGAAGTGAAGGTGGCTGGCTTCAGTGAGAGTGTGGTCGGCTTAACAAAGGTGCGCTTTCCAGCTTCTCCCAGCAGCCACTCAGGGGTGGGGGCCGTGATCTCAAAGCCCAAGGAGATCATTTGACTAGTTGGAGCAAATTTGACAGTGTGGGAATCTCTCAAACTTGATGCCCAAAGGAATCATGTAATTTTAGAGCTTGAAGGGATCTTAGAGATTCTTAGAGATTATGGCAAAGCCGAATCCCAGGGAAGGTAGGCAAGCTGTATACCACCACACAGACAACAGCAGGGTAGAAATTTGAGCCCAGCATGTTAGCCTTCCAGCCTAGTCCTGGAGCCTCTTTACCCAACAGAATGTAGAATGGAGGAATACAAAGTTGGATGCAAACGATCAACTGGCATGCTGAATTGATAAAGCGAAGACTTTTGAGGACCAAGTGTTGATTGTTGACCAGTAGACAGACTCTGGGCCACTGCTAGCATTTCATTTGTCTAAAGGCACCCCTTCCTCTGGGTGGACTCAGGCCACAGGAAGGCCATCAGCTTGGCACGAGGTGTGTGGGCAGGGCTTTGGCCTCTGCATGCCTTCTTGTCTGGGTAGTTTGTGTAGGATACACCCTGGACAGTCTCATCCAGCAGCCTGGCGAATTAGGGAAAAGTTACAGGGAAGCCCTTGATGTAGGAGGATAGTGCAGGGAGTCAGGGAGCTTTGGATACTCTGGTATCCATAGCCCAGTTCTGTGTGCTCTTGTCCAGCTAATGGGGTCAGAACTCAGGTGTGCCCCCTTGAGGCTGGAGGACTTCACACCGTTACCTGACCTGGTTCCACCAGGGTGTGTAGCTGAGTTCTGTGACTGTCATGGCTTAAACCACAAAACTGAGAGACTGTAACCAGAAGCCTCTCTTCCCCGCTGTTGCCTCCGATACCAGAATGCATCTCTCCCCTCTATTGGGTGCTTAGGGCCAGCTCTAGTTGCTTTCCTGGCTAGAGGTGGCACTGAGGGCTGCTGCCTAGAACCTGGGGCTCCAACACACTGCCAAGCCTTTGCTCCCAGCTGTCCCCATTGTCAATCAGAAAAGTAGAAGCAGCGTCTGGCCGCACAACCATCTTGTCTCTCTAAGACCAGGGCAGTTCGCTTCTACCACTGGGGCTTCCGTACGGCCTCTCCGCACCTCCTGCCACCTACTCCAAGGAGTTCCATCCTCTTGCAGGGCAAGTCTCACCTATTTCCTGCCTGAGCATCACTCAGATGCAGAGTAGCTGCATTATTGTCTTCTCCTCATGGGTTCCAGGAGACAATCTCCCCACGGAAAATAGTCTGAGCTTGGAATTCTACCAAAGCACAGACTGTTCTGCCTGGTGTCTTTAATACATATACAGAGAGTCTTCCAAAGAACCACATCCACCAGGAGACTGTTACACCAGTAACAGGCTCTGGTCCTGAGGTGGGTATTTTTTTTTTGCACAGGCTCCGGACGCGCAGGCTCAGCGGCCATGGCTCACGGGCCCAGCCGCTCCACGGCATGTGGGATCTTCCCGGACCGGGGCACGAACCCGTGTCCCCTGCATCGGCAGGCGGACTCTCAACCACTGTGCCACCAGGAAAACCCCTGAGGTGGGTATTTTGAACATTTGTGACTTTATAGTCGATTGTCTCTATTTGTATATTTAAAGTATACATTGACATATGCTAGTATCACATTAATAAATTTTATATAAGGTTGTTTTAAGATACTCTGTTTTTAGGAAAATACCCACACCAAACTGCTAATAATGGGATTAGGGATAAAGGTAAGTGTGAGAATTTTCATTTTCTATACTTAGTATGGTTTGAGGTTTTTTTTTTTTTTTAACAACACATGTTACTTTTGTGATCACAGACAAAATTTAAAAACATGGAAAATATATACTTCACATACTATGCCTAATTAAACACTACACACACACACACACACACACACACACATATGTATTCTTTATTCTTGAGAATAGTATTTGATGTGGGGAGAGAGAGAGAGCACGAGCGGGTGCAGGTGAGCGTAGAGTCTGGAGACACCTGCGCATGGATGAGGTGACATCATCAACAGGTAAAAAGCTGATGAGGAGGTTAAGTGCTGCCATACAAAGTGGCATTTCTGTCTGGGCAGCTTTAACTCTTCTCAGACCCTTCCTTCCAAGTGATGGCTTCTGCTCTACTTTACCTAAATTACAGGAAGTCCTGGTTCTTTGTCTCAATATTCACTCCATTCAGCCCTCCCCCGCCTTTTGGTTAATTAACATTGAGAGCAGTTTCATTAGATGAGCTATATCACTATAGTCTGGCTTTTGGCAGTGATAAAAGTGCTTCCAGGGGTTTGCCGTGCATATCACTTGTCTTCCACCTCCCAGCACGCCCCTGCACAACCGTCTACACACACACACACACCACACACACACACAACTTGAAAATGGTCTGAATGTTAAGACAGTTTTGTAACTTATTCAATAAACCATGCAAAAGATTAATTACACATTTTTACATGTAATTTGAGTTCAACCTTCTCCTGTGCCTTTCTCTACACATACAAGGAGCTCAGAACTCTGACACTTGACTTTCTGTAGAATGACATCATCTTCTTGGCCGTGTGCCTGTGGCTGTTCTCCTGGCTGAAACTCAAGCAAATGTCAGGCAGGTCAAAAATCAGAAGGGGGAAATATGGTTGTGTGAAATCAACTGAATCAACTCACATTTATTACAAAGCAACTCTGGGCAGAATGCATAAAGGCTGAAGAATCAGAGAAAGCTTAAGACATTCCCGAAGTGAGAGTGTTGATTTGAATTCTTAAATTAAGCTACTGATCCAATTTCCATTTTTGCATTTTGTGATCTTGACTAATTTGATAGGCAAAATTTTATGCCATTGTATTTAGATGAAATTCCTTTGATTACTGGTGAGAGTAAGCACTTTAAAATACATTTTATTGTTATTTGCATTTCTTTTTGTGAATTGCCTTTTTGCCCATTATTCTTTCGAGGTACCAGCTCTTTCCTTATTACAAAGTAACAGTACTTCATATACTAAGGATCTTGACCTTTTGTTTGCAATATTTGCCATAAATATTTTTCCTAGTTTGACATTTATCTTTTAGTTTTGTTTATGGTTTTTCTGACTTTCAAATGTTTTAATGTAGAAAAATCTATCCATTGCCTTTGGGGTTCATCTATTACCTTTTTGTTTTTTGCTTAGTAAAGGCTTTACCACTCTGAGATCTGATGGATCTAATAAATTTTTATCAGTGTTTTCTTTCAGTTTTTAATTCTTTGAATTCAGCTCTTTAATCCTTCCTTATTGCATTTTGGAATACAGTGTAAAATAAAGATCTAAATTAATGATTTCCCCTAATAGGTGAATCTCCTATTTGTTGTAATCAATTCACCCTTTTCTCATTTATGAAATTTAAAGGATTATACAAATAATATAGCTGCAATAAAAAAAATCAGAAAATACAAATAGTGGAAATGAGGGGGAAAACACTTGTATTTTCTTTCCACTCTGAGTTGAGTGTTAGCAATTTCCTCTGCCCTTCCAGACATTTTCTTTTCTAGATGATGCATACATTTCCCCTCCAAATGGAATCATATTGCAATATGGTTTTGTAACCTGACGTTTTTCCATTCAGTAATGTATCATGACTATCTTTCCATGTCAGTCAATATACTTTTAAAGCACTATGTCCTAATTAACTTTTCATTGAAATATATTGTACATTTCATAAGTGTACAGCTGGATGAATTTTTACCAACTGAACACATCCATGTAACCAGCTACTAGATCAAGAAGAAGAATATTACTAACACCCCCAAAACCCTCCAAATGGTTCTTGCCTGTGATCTCTCTTCCCCAAGGGTAACCACTGTCCTTCTGTCCTGACTTCTAACAGCATAGATTGATTTCATAGTCCTATTTTTGATAGCTACATTGTATTCCATCACACATAAATGTATCACAGTATACTTGCTATGGGTTAAATTGTGTCCTCCCCAAAGATATGTTGAAATCCTAACTTCCAGTACCTGCAAATGTAACCTTATTTGGAAATAGGGTCTTTGCAGATATAATCAAGTTAAGTTGAAGTCATCAGGGTGAGTCCTAATCCAATATGACCGGTGTCTGTATAAGAGGAAAATGCCATATAAAGACAGAGACACACAGAGAAGAAGGCTATGTGACCATGGAGGTGGAGATGGGAGTGATGCTGCTGTAAGCCAAGGAACAACAAGGATTGACAGCCACGACAAGAAGCTAGGAAGAGGCAAGGAAGGATTCTACTTAGAGACTCAAAGGGACCGTGGCCCTGCCGACACCTTGATTTCAGACTTAACTTCCAGAACAGTGAGAGAAGAAATACCTGTTGCTTTAAGCCACCTAGTCTGTGGTACTCTGTCATGGCAGCCCTAGGAAACTGATAACCCAGTTTTGATGACTTTGGGGTTTTTCTTACATTTTATTATTTTATAGTGTTATGAATATTTATTTTTTTCCTTAAAAGAAACTATAAGAATGAACTATCTGAATCAAAGAATACTAGTAGACAATGTGAGTACAAAGTACTTAGTAAGACAATGGCTATGATTCACCAACTCTATCTCTAAGTGTTATACTTGGTGACAGAGGTGATGTGGGCTCCTTCCTTTGTAATGAATTCCTCTGTAACTCCAGTCTCACCAGGATTCCCTAGCCTGTGGGTACAGTGGGCCCACATAAAGATATAACTCACTTCTGCCACCACCTCCATAATCAGAACATTCCAGCCCCTTATCTCTAGGAGTCTCTGGGGTGGGGCATGAGGCAGTGGTGGTTATCATTCCAGTTCTTGAACAATCCTTGCACCTTCTTCTCAACGTCCCAACACATCCTCCATAAAGACTTTTGGGGGCCTGACTGTGCTACTCCCTCTGACAGTGCATTAAGTCAGTGGAAGGACCCATCTCATCTTCAGAAGCTGAGCTGCAAGGTGCCAGGGCACTGCGGCATTCCATGTGGTCCTCATTGCATTAGAACCAGGCAATGTTTCTTTCTTTTTTTATTTTTCTGTGGTACGCGGGCCTCTCACTGTGTGGCCTCTCCCGTTGCGGAGCACAGGCTCCGGACACGCAGGCTCAGCGGCCATGGCTCACGGGCCCAGCCGCTCCACGGCATGTGAGATCTTCCCGGACCGGGGCACGAACCCGTGTCCCCTGCATCGGCAGGCAGACTCTCAACCACTGTGCCACCAGGGAAGCCCCAGGCAATGTTTCTTAAACAAGGAGAGAAGGGCTTTCTTAGCCACTCTGTACCAGGAGCCCCCAAACAGCCCTCCCTGTTTTGTCTTGTCTCCCAGAGTCCTGCTGCCTGTAGCCCTTTCACCTGGGACTTAGCTAGGAAGATTGGAATCTGAGGCAGACACCATGTGTCAGCTGCATTACAGTCCCCATGTAAAATATTCCAGATTGATGATTCCACAGTTAGACTTCATGCCGGGATGTATCTAGATCTTAACAGTGAGCACACTTTCTGCTCAAACTCATTACCTGCTGTCTTCTTGAGCCTTCATGATATTTTGATATTCATAGGTAAAATATCCTCTTCTCTTCTTTTTCAAAAAAAAAACATTCTTATAAGCCATGACCTGTTTATTTCTCCAGATAAATATATGAATAGTATTGTCGACCATTAAGAAGTTGACAAGGATGGCATCAAACCAATGAAATTAACAAGACATTTGACATCTTTGGCATGTTTGGGTTTCCGTCAGGTATGAGAGCATGTCTCTGTGCCTCGCTGAATCTCCTTTCACATCTCCTCCAGAGGGATTTGGGGAGCTGGAGAGGAATGGCAGAGAGCAGTCCAAACAACCTGCTGAGTGGGCTTTGGGAAGCCGATCAAGCATTGCTGGCTCGAGTGCAGGGGAGGTCATTGAAAAAGGAGGCAGGATGAGTTCTGAGCCAGCTCTGGGTGTCTTCCAGGAATTCTTGATTTTTTTCATGGCACTGGATGAGAGAGTGTGCCCAGGGAACAAATCTGATGAAAGCAGAAAATAAGCTGATTTAGTAAAATTTGTCAGGAGGAATTGTGGCTGAACCCTGGAGCCAAGGATCATGGAAAGAGGGGTAAATTAAAAACAGGTAGCAATGTGCACTGTGGGTGTGGCTGAGCAGAGAGGCGAGGCTGAGCTAAATTTCAGGAGACTTGGATTCCAGTCTGAGCTCTGAAGTCACGCTGCTCTGTTCCTTTGGGCTAAAGGCCTTTCCTCTTGAGCATCTGTTTGCTCTTTTCTCGCTATAGGAGTGCTCACTGAAGGACCTCTAAGGCTCTCCTTGAGCTGGGTTTCTAAGTGGCATTTACTAGAGCAACACAGGAGTTGCATGGCTGAAAAAAGCCCCAAGATGTTAAACTTTCATGTCTAAACCAAAGGACATAATTATAGAATGAAATGATGAAGAAATGAAATTTCAAAGCACCTTTGGGATGATTCCTGCCAGTGGAATAAGAAAGGAAAAAAATCCAAGGTAGCTCAAGAACATTATTTAGGGGTGAGGGATACCTAAAAGCACTAAAAAAAGTGCTTTCCAAATGAGTTCTTTCTTTTGGTTTTGTTGGGTAACATCTCCCTGAGGTGAAATTCTCTCCGATATTGTGACTTGCTTTGTCGGTGGGATGAAGCAAGGAATGTGCCCCTTGCAGCAGGAGACTGTAACCACAGAAAAAATTTCCAGGTCATTTGTGTCTTTGGGGCTACACATTTGAAGAAGAAATTACATCATTGGAGTTTCAGATTTTTTTAAACTCATTTCCTTTCCTTCTTCTTTCCTTATTTTTTTAAAAAAATTTTTATTTACAGATTTTGCCATAAGCCTGTCACAGAGATGAATTATTAAAATTGGGCCCCAGATAGATGTCTGCTTCACAGATGGAGGAGGCTCCCCTGAAGCCTTTGGCAGAAACTGACATGTAGGGACTAAGCCCTTCAAAGGAGTCCCCACCAAGAGCTGCAGTGCATAGAACCTGCCAGACTATATCTGCTTCTAATATTTCCATTTCCCCCATGGGGGTCCTGGCCAATAAATTCTTCCAATTATGCCCTCATGACTCCAACTCCACAAGTCATCCAGTACCTCACTACTCTGAAGGTCAAAAATGTCTTCATTGAGGCTAGCATTATTGTTAGCTTCAAGAACCATTCATTGCCAGGTTTTTGAAGGGGAAATAGGAAAATTCTAAGTTTTGCATTGTACCCAGCCTCCAAGATGGCCTCCAAATCAGTCCCCAATGATCCACCTCTTGGTATTCACACACTTGTGTGGTCCCCTCCCACACTGTGGCAGGGTGTGCATGAGTGTGTGAAAAATAGCATATTGCAGAAGAGGGGAGGTCAGCTGCCATGTAGTGAGGTCACTCGGGCAGCCTAGAGAGAACCCCACATGATGAGGAGGAACTGAACTCTCCAGCAACAGCCAGTGAAAACTAGACAACAACCTTGTGAGTGAACTTGGAGGTGGATTCCCCCCCGATGAGAGAGAGTACAGCTCTGGCTGACAATTTGACATCAATCTCATGACAGACCTTGAACCTGGAACCGCCCAGCTATGCCACTCCCAGATTCCTGACCCTCAGAAACTCAGTGAGGTAATACATGTTTGTTGCTTTCAGCTCTGAAGTTTTGGGGTAATTTGGAATGCAGAAATAGGTAACTAATGCACTCTGTGCTTTGTTTTCGGTTTTCTGAGTAAATAGGAAGACATGCTATGTGGAATGAACACATATATGCTATATGGAGTGACAGGTCAACATGTGTCTATCTTATATCTTCCCTGAGTTTGGGGCAGGATCGAGGAATCCATATGTTTAACTAGCAACCCAGATGATTCTTATCATCAGGAAAGTTTGAGAAACAATACAGAACAGGATTCAAAAGTGAATGAGACATACCTCTTCTTCAGGAAACTGTGCAAGATGGAAAGCAAATTGGTACACAGAGATACATTTAAAGAGAGGCACCAAGTGGCAAGGAAAGGTTTGAATAGCCTTGGGGGAATCAAGGAATGCTTCCTGGAAGAAATGACACATGAGTAAGATCTCAAGGGTTGGTTAGGACCTCAGGGAGCAATATATGGAAAGAATCACAGAATGAGAGTAACTGGTGGCATTTATCAGGGGCCTGCATTGCACCAAGCACTTTACCTGCCTCATCTTATCCAGTCCTCACAACGGTCCTGTGCAGTAGGAGCTACTGTCACCCATTTTACAAGTGGGAAAGCTAGGCTTTGGTTAGCACACTGTCCAAGGTCACATAGCTCCTGTGTGCAGTACTAGGTAGAAAGGAGATAGCTGACTCTATCTGCCATGCTTTTAACCGCTATCGTGTTCCATGTCCTAGGGGACATGAGACTCAGAAATGTGAAAGGCTGGGACATTTTTGCAAAAGACAGGAGTTTTGTGGAAATAACAGAAGAAGGTGTCCACGGAGGGATATGGGCCAGGGGAGGATACTGTATGAAGTGCTGGAACATGGCAGTGGTTTCCTAGTGCAAGCTCAACTCCTTCATTTAGTGAATGAGGAAAGGGAGCCTCAGAAAAGTTCTGTGACTTGCCTGAAGTTTGATAGTGGCAAAGAGGAGTAAAAGTCCAGACCCCTGGCAGCCCCATTTCCATTGTGGACAACTGGAGGCCAAACTTTGATGCCTTACTAAGGAGATCTGAGCTCTTCCATGGCTTTTTTTTTTAAATAAATTAATTTATTTTTGGCTACGTTGGGTCTTCGTTGCTGCGCGTTGCCGTGCGCGGGCTTCTCATTGCGGTGGCTTCTCTTGTTGCGGAGCACAGGCTCTAGGCACGCAGGCTTCAGCAGTTGTGGCTCACGGGCTCTAGAGTACAGGCTCAGTAGTTGTGGCACACAGGCATCGTTGCTCTGCGGCATGTGGGATCTTCCCGGACCAGGGCTCGAACCCGTGTCCCCTGCATTGGCAGGCGGATTCTTAACCACTGCGCCACCAGGGAAGCCCATGGCTTATGTTTGTTTTGTTTTGTTTTTAAACAACTTTAAGTGTACACTTCGGTGACATTAAGTGTATTCACAGTGTTCTGCAACCATTACCACGCCCCATTTCCAGAACTTTGTCATCAACCCAAACAAATTCTGTGTCCATTAAACAATAACTCACCATTCCTCTTCTTCATTCTATTTTCTGGCTCTATGAATCTGCCTAATCTAGGTACCTCATATATGTGGAGTCATGTGTTTATCCTGTTGTGTCTGAATCTTTTCACTTAATATGATGTTTTCAAGGTTCACCCATATCGTAGCATGTATCAAGACTTCATTTCTTTTTTCCCCCATTTTTTCTGTTGTGGTAAAATACATAGAATATTTACCATCTTAACCATTTTTAAGCGTACAGTTAAGTGAATTAAGTCCATTCATATTGCTGTGCAACCATCACCACGATCCATCACCCTAACTCTTTGCATCTTGCAAAATTAAAACTCTGTACCCATTAAGTAGGAACTCCCCTTCCCTTATCCCCTCAGCCCTTGGCAAGTGCCATTCTACTTTTGGTCTCTATGATTTTGATGTATCTAGGTACCTCACATAAGTGGAATTAGGCAGTATTTGTCTTTTTGCGACTGGCTTGTTTCACTTAGTATAATGTCCTTAAGGTTCATCCATATCCTATCATGTGTCAGAATTTCCATCCTTTTAAAGGCTGAAAAATACTCTGTTGTATGTACCTACTACATTTTATTTATCCATTCATTTGTTGATAGACGTTTGGGTTGGTTCTACTTTTTGGCTGTTGTGAATAATGCTGCTATGAATATGGGTGTACAAATATCTCTTTCAGACACTGCTTTCAATAATTTTGGGGATATACCCAGAGGTGAAATAACTGGATCATATGGTAATTCTTTTTTTTTTTTTTTAACTTTTGAGGACCTGCCATATTGTTTTCCAGTGTGACCGCATCACTTTACATTCCCACCAACAGCACACAAGCGTCCCAATTTCTCCACATCCTCGTCAACACTTTTATACTTCATTCCTTTTTTCAAGGATAAGAAATATTCTAATGTATGCGTACACATTTAAAAAATCCACTTATCAGTTGATGAACGTTTGGGTTGTTTCCACCCTTTGCCCTGTTGTGAACAATGCTGCTATGAACATTGATGTACAAGCATCTGAGTCCCGGCTTTCAGGGTTTTTTGGGAAGTGGAATTGCTGGATCAAAAGCTAATTTGATATTTAAGTTCTTGAGAAATCTGTAGACTTTTGGAGATCTGTGCTCTGTAAGTTAGCTCTGGTCATCCTAGCCTTTTGAACAGATATCCCTGGGTGGGTGGGAGGCCACCTCTCTCTCCCGTATCCACACCGCTGCCCTCCCCCCGCTTCCTTGCTTTCCGGAAAGCGGTTCTCAGAGCCTCTAACACAGAGGTCAGGCGGCTGAAATGAAGCTGACCCCGGCGTCCAGTTGGGCTTGTCTGAGGGAACTACCTTTGGGTCGCTCCCAGCGTCTCCTGCGAGGGCGGTGTGGGCAGGAGGGGAGGCTCCTCCCGGTTCTCTGAAATCTCGCCAGCTCATCGGGCCCGACCGCCCATTCTGGCGGTGGCCCCGGGGCTGGCCAGGTGAGCGGCCGAGCGGTCCCGAGCCCCGGGTTGGGCGCAGCCCTGCGGGATGGGAGCCTCGGGCGCCGAGTCCGCGCTGAGCCGCGCTCCGAGCTCCACCGCCCTCGTTCCCGCCCCAGGCGGCCGTTCCGGAGCCTGAGCCCAGGGAACGCGCGCTCCTTCCGGCGTGTCCTCGCCTCGAGCTGCCGCTTCTGCATCCCCGACACTCCGGCCCCGGGGGGACTCCCGGGGTCCCCAGCCGCGCGCGTGCCTGGGCGACCCGACGTGCCCTGCCTGGAGCCCGGAGCCCCTCCCTCTCGTGTCTCCCGGACCCGGCGGAGCACGCCTCCCCGAGCCGGGCACCCCGGCCCTGGGCGCCCCACGGTCACCCGGGCGGGGACAGCGAGGGGGGCGGGGGGGGCGTTGGTGGCCACGCCGAGGAGCCGCGGTCCTCTGATCTGCGGCGGCGAGAGCGCAACTCCCGTAGAGACCAGCCGGGAAAGATCCCCGAGCAGAGGAGGGCGAGAGGGGACCCGTGCTCTTCCTATGGGCCTCTGGGAGAAGCGGCTCGTGTCCCCGGACCCGGAATAAAGAGCTCAGGACCTTGTCCGCCCGGCGCCGGGATGCCGCAGGTACGCAGCGCGCCCTCCGGGGCGATGCTCCTAGGACTCCCCGCGGCAGCGGCCGCCAGGGCGCGGGGGCTTTTGAGTGGGGAGGGGGCTTTTCAAGAGACTCGCACTCGTGCTCATTTCTGCAGGGGACCCGGTCTGTCCCCTCCTTCTGTCCTTAGGCGTAGCCTCTGAGGCTCCGAGGAGAAAGTTGGGAGCAGGCTTATCAGCAGAGGCTGCAAAGAGATGCTTCCAGAGATGGGAAGGTCTGGCCAGGGGGCAATCCCTAAACGCAGGGGCTCCAGAGGACACTGGGTGACAATGGGGTTCCTTCTGGGGAGGTGAGAATGAAGGAGGAAAAGAGATCGCTGGACAATTTCTCCCCAAATCCCAAATCTCCTAACACCCGTTCTCCCCAAGAAGTTTTTATGCTCTTTGTTTTTAAAACATGACTTTGAGTCTTCCAGGTAGCGAGCTTGCAGGGTCCCTCTCCAGAGGTGGCGCGCCTCGGAGACCCACAGGGCCTGCGAGGGGTGAGGACTGTCCCACGCGGCGGACTGCATCCTTCCTGCCTGGATGGCAAGCCTGGCCCTCTCTGACCTTTCCGATTTGGGTTCTGCTTCACACACGATAGCAGCAAAGGGCAGGGCCTGAGAGGGGCAGGACCGATGCTCAGAGGAGGAAAAAAATCTGTGAAAAATGGAGGGGAAGTGTTGGGGGAAAGATGGGGGACTGGGGCTGGGCCTCCCTGTGCAGAGGGACTTTAGTTCTACCCCCAAAGGCAGGCTCCAGACATGTCACCTTTAAGGGATGTGGGCAGCATGCTCTCCTGAGGGTCCTAGGAGTCTTTCTTGTGTCCCCCTTTCCCAGGAACCTCAGGTTTCCACACTTCCCCTCCCTCTCTAAATTTCCTGCCCTCTGTGGAGCTCTCCAGACCCCAGCCCTCTTCTTACATCCCAGCAACCTGGCCTGATGTTTGCAGGCTCTGGGAGGGACTGGATCTGCAGGGAGAGGGAAGGGGACATGGGGATTCTGGCTCCCTCTTGGTTCTGCATCCCCACCGATGCAGCTGACAACCCCTCCTGGTACCCCAGCCCCATCATCTGGGTCAGGAGTGCCCTCCTCTTCCTCGAAGCTGACCGAGGAGGCCTGGGTCCTCACTAGTAATTCCTTGCAGTCCTAGGATGTAACACCCTCCCTCTCCAGGGACCTCCATGCTTTACAGACATCACTGATCTCTTGCCTGGAGGATGTTGAAACTCTGAGAGCTCAAGCTATTTATCTCAGGACACACAACCAGCTAAGGAAGGATTTTGTTCCAGAGTCCCCTTTCTAAGACACTCAGTGATAAGGCTGGGACTTCACTCTTGCAGCCTCTGTGTGGGGACAGGCCTTGGTAAATGCTGTGCCTGGCTTCTAGGGTCACATCAGACTTGGTAGTAGGAACAGGAAACCTAGTGAGGAGAGGGGAAGGTGGCTGCTACATAGGCTCTGATTTTAAAGCAGTGTTTTGCCAGAAGGAAAGAGGCTTGGAGAGCAGTCAGGCCTGTCTCAAAGTCTTGCCTCTTCAGTGGAATTCAGAATAATTTTTCTTTTTTTCGGTACGTGGGCCCCTCACTGTTGTGGCCTCTCCTGTTGTGGAGCACAGGCTCCGGACGCGCAGGCTCTGCGGCCACGGCTCACGGGCCCAGCCGCTCCACAGCATGTGGGATCTTCCCGGACCGGGGCACGAACCCATGTCCCCCGCATCGGCAGGCGGACTCTCAACCACTGCACCACCAGGGAAGCCCCAGAATAATTTTTTAAGCTACAGAATGGGACAATTCCACAAGGACAAAGTTCAGGCTGTCAGGACAAGGAATGGGGTTTGGAGCAGGTCACTTTGGTTCTCTCCAGCCTCCCACACTCCTAACTTTGGTCCCTGAGAAAAAGTGCAACATTCAGAATCTTCAGAGGAACGGAAATAAACTGAGTTAGCGCTTGTCTCTGTAGCAATCTAACCTTCCCTGAATGAGTGGGTATGTGGTTTTGATTCCTTTGTTTTCTTTCCCTGGTTCCTTTATTTCCACTCCATCACCTGCTCACTCTGGTCAGGTGGCTAATGGGTCAGCTTAGTTTATAGAATGGTTTTAAATTTGGCCAGGTTCACTTACATATGTAGCCAATTGTTTGTATGTCTTTCAAAGGCTTAGGATGGAGCTTGGATACTGGACCCCAAGGACGCTTGCAGGGACAATCTGACTCATTAAGGGAAAGCTGAGTATCAGCAGAAAGGGGAGGCCTCAGCCTAACGACATCTCCCCAGAGGAATTCCCAGGAGTGTTGCCCAAGGCTTCACCTGGCCAGATGGAGGTGGACATGGGGGTCATGGATGGGAATGCCACAAACACCTCAACCAACTATTTTTCTCTGCTTGATCCCCACGGAACCCGAGCTGCTTTCTTCCCATTCAACTTCAGCTATGGTGACTATGATATGCCCTTGGACGAAGATGAGGATGTGACCAATTCCCGGACCTTCTTTGCTGCCAAAATTGTCATTGGCATGGCGCTGGTGGGCATCATGCTGGTTTGTGGTATTGGCAACTTCATCTTCATCGCGGCCCTGGCCCGCTACAAGAAGCTGCGCAACCTCACCAATCTGCTCATCGCCAACCTGGCCATCTCTGATTTCTTGGTGGCCGTCGTCTGCTGCCCCTTCGAGATGGACTACTATGTGGTACGCCAGCTCTCCTGGGAGCACGGCCACGTGCTGTGCGCCTCCATCAACTACCTGCGCACTGTCTCTCTCTACGTCTCCACCAACGCCCTGCTGGCCATCGCCATCGACAGGTGAGTGAGGGGTGGGGACAATGAAGGAAGGGGCAGTTGTGATTGATGAGAGGTATCTGTATTCCCCAGAGCTGTGGATGCATGGGGGCCCAAAGGTGACCCATTTATTGAACAGTGAAAAGAGTTCTAGTTTTCCAGCGGTAAGCAGGCAGGAGGTAGTGGAGCCCCCTAGAGTTGGGCAGCAGGAAGGCTTTTGATCCCTCTGTTATGGACATGCTCCTAGATGTTGTATCTGTCCGAGGTCTAGAGGTAGGCAGCTCCCAGGAGGTGTGGAGGGACAAGTTTAAGTTTCAGGCAGTTACCTCTTGAGTCAACTTGGAAATCTTGAGGGAGGTTTCTCTCTCATCAAGACATCCTCTACTGAAACGTGATGCCCCTACAAACACCGGTTGATTTTTTTATTGTTATGATGATTTTTTAAGATTTTATTTTATATTGGGTATAGTTGATTAACAATGTTAACACCGGTTGATTTTAAATAACGTTGAGGGATTTGTTCTAAAAAACAAAACAAAAGAAAACAAAAAGGAGACCTATGCTTACTCACTCTTTTTTGGTTGTTGCAGTAGTCAGCTGGCTGCTTTTCACACGTTAGTGTACAACAGCACAGAAGAGCTGTTTCTAGTGATGATAAATAAAATCAGTAAGAGCAGCCTATGCAAATCTTTCCTATGTTATCTTTAGGCTTTTCATTTAGTATAATCTCCTGTGCTAATGGGCCAGAGTCGTTTTTGTTCCCTTGGAACAATTTTGCAGGCTTCTGTGCCCAGAGTTGGACTCTTGTTACAAAACACCTTGTTGCAGTCCAGAGACAGTTACCCTGAGGGTCTAACCGGGCCTCTGTGTACTTGGATCTGCACAGCCCGTCTCTCTCTCTTAACCCAGAGAGCCTGAAGCACAGATGGTCTCCATGTTCCATGGCCTCAGGGCTCTGGTGGCGTTCAGCTCCCTCCCCCCTCAATCAGGACACCCCAGGACAGTGTTCCGGGGAGGAACACAGCAAATAGAGCCCGATTTCTGGAGCCATCAGTGGGATGACCAGGGGTAGAATACCTAGACATAGACCACTCCCAAGGGCAGAGGGTTGAAAAGGAGCCTGGCCTTAAAACCTAGGAGGATATTGGAATTAGCACATTAACTGGCCCTCGGTTTGTCACCCATAGAAGGTGTCCAGAGGTGTCATCCCTGCGCAGGGCTTGGCCAAGCTCTTCCACATGAGTCACGAGGCCCCCATGGTGTTCTGTCCACCCAGGAATGGACCCTGGGTGAATCTGTAGAAGGAACAGGAGGGGGACAGTCAAGCAGAGAATCTGCCCCCAAGTTCCCTTCACAGCTGTCGAGGAAGATCTCCAGGGACCTGGTCTCTGAACTTCTCTGAAAGTGGAAGCTGCCACCATCCCTCTTAGCACATGAACAGGACAAAACATATGGGGTTATTTCCTGAAGTTTCACTCTGGCAAGACAGTTTTTCACAGAAGGTGCTCTCAGCCACTGAAAGTGGGGTAGGTAGGTGCCTGCTGCGGGGTGGGCCCCTGCTCCCTGGGTGAGACCCATTTTACCATGGAGGGGGCTACTCGTAGAAAGAGGTAACACTGCAGGAAGAAATGGCTTCAAGGGGAATGGGAGCCAGGACAAAATCAGGGCATTGGGCTGTTCTGAACATGTAAGAGGTAATACCTATGTCAATCAATCCACCTCCATCCACTGAACTCTTTCAAACTCATATTTGCCTTTCATAGGAAACTCAGCTTGTCTGAAATATTGCAGGCATTTCTCTTACGGTGGGTATGTTAATCGGGAACGTGCTTTGCATCGGCTATGGTTTAGAGTGGGGTTGTGATTGGAAACTTGACCCCAGACACTGGGTTTGACTTTGTTAGTTTTAGGCAACTAATTTTTGTCTTGATATAACAAATATGGCCACAGTTATTAAAATATCTTCATTTTTGTTTAATGAAATTTCTGTAGGAAAAGTGTGAGCAGTTAGTCTGCCTGGGTTTAAACTCCTACTGCACCACTTATTAGCTGCAGGGCCTTGTGTGTGTTAGTTGACCCTTCTCTGCCTCAATTTTCTCATGTATAAAATGGGAATAATTAGAAAACCTAATGTATTGGGTTGCTTTGAGGATGAAATGAAATAATACATGGAATTGTTTAGAACAATGCTTAAAACAGAGTAAGCACTTAATAAACAGCAGATGTTATGCTTTGTAAATGAACCCTTAAAGGAACAACAACAAAACCAGATAAACTAATGACTATTTCCGATTGGCTAACCTCTTTGCTTTCATGACAGTGATTGTTTTTGTGATGTGATTAAAGAAATAATGATACAAAGTTTCTAAGAAACACAGCTCTCAAGATATAGTAGAACAGAACTATTTATCTCCCACCCGTTCTCTGTTTCTACTATTGGTTCCATGGTTCTCCCAGGCATCTAAGCTCAAAAGTTCCCTCTGTCCTGGCTGCTCTCTCCCTTTCTCCAGCATTCACTTAATTCCCAGGCCCTGACAATCCCCTCCCACACCCGGCCCAACCTCCCCACTGCTCACCCAGAGCTGAATTATCACAGTCTCCTCTTGGTCTTCTTGCGGCCAGTATCTCTCAGCTCCGCCCCTCCGCCAACCCTACTCCCTCACAATCCATCCTAAGCATTCATTCATTCACACAATACATTTTTTTTTTCCGGTACGCGGGCCTCTCACCGCTGTGGCCTCTCCCGTTGCGGAGCACAGGCTCCGGACGCGCAGGCTCAGCGGCCATGGCTCACGGGCCCAGCCGCTCCGCGGCATGTGGGATTTTCCCAGACCGGGGCACGAACCCGCATCCCCTGCATCGGCAGGCGGACTCTCAACCACTGCACCACCAGGGAAGCCCCAACACACAATGCATTTTTATAGAGCGACTACAAAGTTACAAATACTATTTCAAGCACTGGTGGTACGATGGTGAATAAGCAAAAAAGCTCCTTGTGCTGATGGAGCTTGATGGAGAGAGAACAGTCAGGCAAGCAACCAAGGAAGGTAATTTCAGAGCATGAGAAATACTCTGAGCAAAAACAAATAAACATAACCTATAATGGAAAAGAATCCGAAAAACAAATACATATATGTATAACTGAATCACTTTGCTGTACACCTGAAACTAACACAGCATTGTAAATTAACTCTTCTTCAATAAAACAAACAAACACGCAAGCAAACACTGAGAGTGACCAAGGGTGGGAGACGCTCTAAGTGGGAATCAGGAAAAGTGTCTCTGAGAAGATATTTGAACAGACCTCTGAATGATGGGGGAAAAAAACTGGCCTTGTAAAGACTGGGAAAGAGCATTCCAGACAAAGAGAATTCTAAGTGCAAAGGCTTCGAGACTGGAGCAAACCTGAGGGTTCTAGGAATAGCAAGAAGGGTTCCATGGCCCAGGGTAAGAAAGCAAAACTGCAGCCAAATTAATCTTCTGCCTCATAACACCCCCCTCTCCTGCTCAAAAGACCTCTAACAACACCACTGTATACAAAATATGGCTGGAATCTTTTCATCTGCTTTTCCACCATTTTATTATCCAGCTCCAGACTGCCTGCCCGTCTCATGCTGGGTAAACACATTGATGTCCTGTTTTCCAAAAACGGTTGCAATCTTTTTGAGAACTGTCACCATGGCTTATGACATTTCTGTTCATCCAGTGCTAGGTACTTGCCGAAGGTGAAGTTTTACTAAGATCCTAGGTGCCCAGAATTCACAGACAGCAAAAGGTTATAAAAGAAGTAAGGCATGGGGCTTCCCTGGTGGCACAGTGGTTGAGAGCCCGCCTGCCGATGCAGTGGACACGGATTCGTGCCCCGGTCCGGGAAGATCCCACATGCCGCAGAGCGGCTGGGCCCGTGAGCCATGGTCACTGAGCCTGCGCGTCCGGAGCCTGTGCTCCGCAACGGGAGAGGCCACAACAGTGAGAGGCCCGCGTACCGCAAAAAAAAAAAAAGAAGAAGAAGTAAGGCATGATCCCTGCTCTTGGGAAGCTTACCATCCAGAGTGCGGGGGGAGGGGTGAGAACTAACACAGGAAAGTTAGGGGATAAGTAAAGGGTCAGTTTGAAATGAAATTTAGAGAAGGGGGAGATTGTGGCGTAACAGAATAATCAGAGGAGGCTTCATGCAGGAGACAGACTTTTCACTGGCTTTCAACAAATGACGATCAGCAAGGAGAAGAAAGGATTGCCAAGAGGGTAGGTAGAACTGTGTTTGCAAAAGCCGAGAGGTGAGAGTGCTTGAGGTGAGAGTGAGGTCCGGGGAGCGGGGGCGGGGATGGGGGACAGGGCAAGGAATGTAAAAGAGTAGAGATCAGAAAGAATAGGGTCCTGTTCTAGAACATCACAAAATCTAGGCACAGGGAGTCAGACCTGAGGGTAGCAGGGAACTGCAAAAGATCCTCAGAGGACTCTGTCCCCCCAGGTCTGGGTTTCTTCTTTGATGTGGAGACACCTGCACTGTCCTCGGGGTATATCTTTTGGATCTCAGGCACATGGGGCACTGGGGTCCCTCCTTTCTTTTATGTGGAATCCAGGGGAACCTGGCCAGTCTGCCTGCCTGTTGGCAGCTCTCTTGTACTGTCTGGACGAGGCAGCTAAGGCATGAGGGACAGCACTCAAGCCTTAGGAAGCCCACATGCTTCCTGGTGAGCTTATTGGTTGGGGCTGGTTGGCCCAAAAAGCAGGTTGTACATTTGCTACCCATCCCATGAGTCGCCTAGTAGCTACTGTGACCGCCACTTCCGTGATTAGAACTGGGGCTGAGTCCTGGGGCAGAGAGGGAGCTCAAATGCTCTTTGCTTAATCACCCAGCCCACTAATATCACACGGTTAGTGGCTGGACATTTCTTTGTCCAGCAGCCTTCATTCTTTGTTCTCTGGGAAATGCTGACTCTTAAAGTGGATCTGGACCTGAACCACTGTAGTGGTAGACACGCTACAATGCCAAGCGCATACTCCTAAGGAAAGTAGCTGCCAATCGCCCGACTCCTTTTTGGAACATCAATAGGTCGAAACTGACTATGATGAAAAGAACAGAGGGGCTGCCAGGATGCCAGAAGGGCAGGAGGAAGGGATATTTCTTGCTCTGGTTTGAAAAGGAAGGAACAATTGGCGTGTTGGCGAGCCCACTGGCTTTGGAGCAAGATCCGGATGGGTCTGCATCATGGTTCTGTCGATTACTAGCTGCGTGGCTTTTGACAGGTTATTTAACTTCTTCAGACCTCAGTTTGCTCTTCTGTAAGGTGGGCATCTTTGCTCCCTTACCTATTCAAATGAGTTGGGGTTATCTAATGAGAATGTGGATTTGAAAACGCTCTGTAAATTGTAAGTTGCTTTACAAAGTCAAGCAACTATTACTAATAATGGAGTTCTGAGCCTAGCATACCCAAGGCTGGTGGCAATCCTTGAAACAGTTTTCTGCAATTTGCCTATTGGTTAATGTATTTGGAAGATCTCTTGCACAGCTCCTGGTGCTAACTTTGGGGATGGAGGTGGGGTGATGTCAGGAAGAATTAACTATCTGATGGGCAATCACAGATTAATTCTGACGTGAAGATTAGTAAATCCAGTAAAATAGGTCCAATAAAATAGAAAGTAGCATAGAACTTGCAAATGCAGGATTTGCCAGTAGCAGGTGAAAGAAAATTTCTTGCTATACAGAATAGCTCTAAAAATACATTTTAGGATACTAAGAGTTTTTTCTTGTACTTTAATAGCCTATTGTTTATGTGCAGTGTCTCACTGAAGCTTCACAGTATCTCTGTGAGCCTGGTAAGGCACTTGATATTCCCATGTCACAGATGAGGAAATTGAGTCTTCAGGGCTAAGAAAATGAAAAATTCGCATAGCAAGTTTGTGGCAAAGCTGGAGTAGATTCTTGGTCTTCTAGATCAGCATTCTCCCCTACGTGTTCATTGGAAAAACACTCTGAGTTTGAAAATATCATAAAGACTTGGGAAATTACTAGTGGGAAAAGAAGGAATAGAATCATATAGTGAACGTTCATATAGCAAGCAATTATGAATACAGAAATATTCTTTGAGAGAGTAATCAACAGAACACGGTGGGGTAGATAGAGAGGGAGAGAGCTGGTGAGAGCAAAAGCTCTAAACTCTTAGTTTTCGTTATGGTTCAGAGCAGGTTTGGTGCCCTCCATACAGCAAGAGTGGCGTGGTCTTCATGTGCACGGACAAAAGCATTGCCAACACCCAGCAGACATTCCCATTTCACCCTCAGCATCCACCCTGGGAGACTGGCGAGTGCCAGGGATTGTTGCTGGTGGCGGAGCATGAAAAGCAGCCAGATGGGCGACCAGAGGGTGGACCCAACCCATCCAACTTCATCTAACAGCTGGTAGCTACAAGACAGCAGAAGTCTTGTGCCACTGAACTCTCCATATGACACTCAATGGGGTTGGCTGTCTGTGTTGTGGGAAGGACAGAAACAGCAGGAATATGACAAAAAAAAAAAAAAAAAAAAAGAATGACCCTCCTCTTCCAGTCAAAATCCCAAGTAAGATGACCTCAAAGGGATCGGCTGCGAATGCGAAGGGAACAGAATTGTTTGGCTTTCCTTCAGGCCTCCGTCACGGTTGCCCCTGGCTTTCCCAGGGATAAGCTGTGGACACGTGAGGATGTGTTTATTTCCAGCGTTGATTAGTCATTCCCTCCCACTTCACTTGCCATCTTTCTCCTTCTCCTGCTTCCACCCCCTGCCACACACAGAACGTCTTCCAGGAAACCAGAGCTCTCTGTCTAAGTATGTGCACTCTCTCTGGGAAGGAGGCTTTCATACTGCACGAATGACTCACATCCCCCGGAAAATGCTCTCTCTTGTTTTCTGGACAACTGTGGTAACAGCAGTGTGGTTTTAAGGGAAAGAACAAATGCAATATCTTTTACTGTCTGTTGCTTTGTGGTTCAAAAAACAAGTTCGTGTATATTCTCAATTGATTTTCACATCAACCATGTGAGATAGGGTTAAATGTTTTCTATCGAGAGTCCTGTGGTATTTGACCTTGAGAAAGTCACTCATCTCTCACTAAGCTCCATTTTTCAACCTGAAAAATAAGATAAATGGTCACATGCTTTTCCTCCAACTTTGCATGCAGAGCAATGTTTTTAAAAATGTGGAATGAAGGCAAAGCTGTTTCTATCAGAGAGGGCAAATCCTCCCAACAACTCTGGAATTATCAGGTCCTTTTAGCTCTAAGCTGTGGGGTAATTAGGATGAATGGCCCTGAAAACAGGAAGGACCTGGGAACAGTGCCAGGCTAGAAACCGATAGGAGATGTTATTACTACATTTAATAATAATAGTTACCATTTATTGAGTATATAGCATGTTTTAAACTGTGCCAGAAATTGTGTCTATATTGGCACATTTAATCTTTAAAAACAAACAAACACAAAAACTTTTGCAGGTAAGGAAATTGAGATTCAGAGAGATTAAACATAACTTGCCTGTCCTGGGCATATATCCAGACAAAACTCTAATTCGAAAAGATACATGCACCCCTATGTTCACAGCAGCACTATTCACAATAGCCAAGACATGGAAACAACCTAAATGTCCATTGACAGATGAATGGATAAAGAAGATGTGGTATATATATATACAATGGAATATTACTCAGCCATAAAAAAATGAAATAATGCCATTTGCAGCAACATGGATGGACCTAGAGATTATCATAGTAAGTGACTATGTAAGAGAAAGACAAATACCATATGATATCACTTATATGTAGAATCTAAAATATGACACAAATGAGCTTATCTATGAAACAGAAACAGAAGAGACTCACTGATATAGACAACAGACTTGTGTTTGCCAAGGGGTGGGTGGCGGGGTGTGGAAAGGATGGATTGGGAGTTTGGGGTTAGCAGATGTAAGCTTTTACATATAGAATGGATAAACAACAAGGTCCTACTGTATACCATAGGGAGCTATATTCAATATCCTGGAATAAACCATAATGTAAAGAATATGACAAAGAATATATATATATATATAACTGAATCACTTTGCTGTACAGCAGAAATTAACACAACATTGTAAATCAACTATACTTCAATTAAAAAAAAATAAAAACTTGCCTGAGGTTGCACAGCTAGTAAGAGGGGTAGCTGGAGCTGGCATTCAAGTCTGCCTTTCCTGGAAGCCCACATAACACTGCTCTTTCCCTCCACACCTACCATTTGTGACTCAATGTTGCAAAAATAACATCATCCTCCAGCACTTCCTTACCACAGTGGTTGATCCCATTTGTGTCCTTGTCCTAGATATCTGGCCATTGTCCACCCGCTGAGACCCCGCATGAAGTATCAAACAGCCACTGGCTTGATTGCCTTGGTGTGGATGGTGTCCATCCTCATTGCCATACCGTCAGCCTACTTCACCACTGAAACGGTCCTCCTCGTTGTCAAGAGCCAGGAGAAGATCTTCTGCGGCCAGATCTGGCCAGTGGACCAGCAGATCTACTACAAGTCATACTTCCTCTTCATCTTCAGCATTGAGTTCGTGGGCCCGGTGGTCACCATGACCCTGTGCTATGCCAGGATCTCCCGGGAACTCTGGTTCAAGGCTGTCCCTGGTTTCCAGACTGAGCAGATCCGGAAGCGGCTGCGCTGCCGCCGGAAGACGGTCCTGGTGCTCATGTGCATCCTCACCGCCTACGTGCTGTGCTGGGCGCCCTTCTACGGCTTTACCATTGTGCGTGACTTCTTCCCCACCGTGTTTGTGAAGGAGAAGCACTACCTCACGGCCTTCTATGTGGTTGAGTGCATCGCCATGAGCAACAGCATGGTCAACACCGTGTGCTTCGTGACCGTCAAGAACAACACCATCAAGTACTTCAAGAAGATCATGCTGCTCCACTGGAAGGCTTCTTACAGCGGGAGTAAGTCCAGTGGGGACCTTGACCTCAAAACCACGGGGGTGCCTGCCACTGAAGAGGTGGACTGCATCATACTGAAATAACCCCAGGACAGGACCTTTGGGACCCTGAGCAGTGTGTTTAGGTACATGCTATCAACCAAGAACACTTGGTGTGCTGCATAGGGCAAAGCAGATGGACAAATATGTCAACGCTGTGTTCAGGGAGCTCAGAATCTCTAAAACTGGTGTGATTAGGCACCATCACCAGTGGTCGACATTCATTGAACATCTAGTTTGTGCAAAGAGTAGGCACTGGTGAAACCTATATATGTTGACGATATTTAATAGGCAAAAAGAAGTAACGATAAAACCAAGAAAAATGTTAGGAGATAGCCTGGAATAATGGGGTTTCCAGAAGGGAGCCTGAGTAGGCATCTAAGACTGTGGTACATGTGTCTGTAGGGTGAGGGTCTCTCTGGACCATCTAAGTTACTCATCAGACACTGATGTAGCCCATCTCTGGGATTGTTCCTAGGCTTGAGTTCACTCCTAACATTTGCAGGGCTGGGGCAAGAATACAAAGCAGGCTTCTGGCTCTTTCTGCAACTCTCTCTTCTCATCCTCGGTCCTGATTCTCACTCTGGGCACCCAGGAAAGAAAAGAACATACAAATGGTTGGTGGGGGGGACCCAACAATGAGATTCAGTGACGCTACAGGCTTACTGAGGGCTCGTCCCTCTTTCTAATCCACCTCCTTTGTTTGGTGTTTTGAATTTTGAATTTGGAAATTTGGGATCAGAATACCTGATCCAGCCTTGGCTCCATCACCTGTGTGGGCCTGGGTAAAGCCTCTTGGTGGGGACAAAGATGATACCTGTGATAGCTACCAATGGGGTGGTTGTGAAGAGCCAATGAGATAATATATGGGAAAACTCTTTCAACCATGCAAGCAATCAAAAGAATGGACTAACAGCTGTGTGTAGAGCCCAGGAGAAGGAAAGACTTGTCACCTTAGCTTATGTATCTAGAAACCTCATCATCTCCCCCTTTCATTATTCTTTGTGTGAATATTCCCTTGCTCCTCTCAGCAGTGCTATGTATGCATTATGTGCCTAATAGCATGGTGGTACAACAAGGTAGTGAAATTTGGTGGCAGAATTATAAAAGGAGATGGTAGCTTGGTCTCCAGGCAGAAGATGAGCTCAGGGTTTTAGAAACTTCAGAATCAGAGCATCTTTGTGATCATGGAAGTGTCAACCATGCCTGTTCCTAACCAGTGTGAATCTGGGCTATGTGATACTTGTTTCATAGTCTGGTTTTATTTTCATGAGTGTGTATAGCTATAGAGCAGATTCGTCCTTTACTTCTTAAATAATTCTAGAGCAGTACATCTATAATGCTGCTTAAGTGACATGCGTATGGTGTTTCCCCCTCCAAACATAGTCAACTCTTTATTGACAACAAAGTTTATTTTTCTAATAGTTACTGTATTTGCCTGGAAGACACATTTCAAAAACCTATTTATTTCTTCTTATTCATCATCCAGCAGACTTACCCTATGGTTTAACCGGAGTACTCTCAGAGGATAAAAACTAATTAAAATATTAGCCTAAAGCCAACGTGCTTTGGAAGGTAATTCTTCTTATTTTTTTTTTAATAAAATCACAGATTGCATTCTAAAATTAGGAAAGTTAGTTTTTGGACTGAACAGTAATAAAATGATATAGTTTGTGGTCATGTTCATCTTTTCCATTAGGAATGCTAAACATGAGTTGGCTGTATTAAATAGGAATTTTTTACATGTGACAACCAAACCTCTTTCTGATTTTCAGCCTAAAATATCAAATTTTCACTTGTTTGCCTGTCTATAATATTTCTAGATATTGTGTCTGTTCGTGATTGTACAGTGAATGAAAGTGTTGTTATCAAGTGAAATAAAACGATCTCTCTATATAATCATTGACCATAGTGTTGCTGTAATATCTGCTCTCCCCCATCCTTTTCCAAGTTACAGTGTGATGGTTTTCTGAGTGAGCACTGAATAGATGCTGATTCCATGATCATACGAATTCTGAGAATAATATTTCATGTTCTTCTTGCCTACAAACTTCTCTCCGTCCTAAAGAGATTTAAGTGATTTATATTTTCTTCCTATAAGTCTGCTTTGGTGAAACCATAGCATTTGAGTGCCAAGACTGGAAATCTGAGGACCACTTTATGCCTGTTACATTAACTAAAGCTAAACCTTTGAGCAGGCTCAATGTCTGCACGTGGAAAGTGAGCCAGGAGATGAACCTAGGGTACCACGCCTCTTTCAGATTAGTGGCTGATTCATTGAATTGAGCGGTGGACTGGCCAGCCAATGGTTTCCCCCAAAAGTGGTGGAAAACCCAACAAGGTGGCACTTGTGCTTATGCATTTCTTTTCTGTTCTCTAATGCATGCAAAGGGATATGCACATTGTCCAGTACAGAAGAATAAAAACATTGTTTTATAAAATCAAACCATCTCCTGAACTAAAGTAAAAGAGAAGGGCAGGTTTTGAACAAAGCTTTGGGAGGTTTTGCCTAATGAGTGAGTATACGTTTAAAAAATAATTTCTTAAATCAAAGACATTATGGGAATGGCAATCACCACAGCAAGCCCTCAAGTGTGAAACAAGTTCCATGCTCATTGTGGAAAAGAATGCCGAAGGATTTGTGAGACTGACAGAAAATTATGAACACGCGTCCTGTTTCTTGAAAACTATGATAAATGTTGGAATGTGTCCACGAAAGAATGAGTCCAGCTCTCCTTCCTAGAGTGTGAGAATATCAAATTCCAATCATTCATATTACAGGTAATGAAACTGAAGCCCAGAGAGGGGAAGAGAAGTTCAAGGTCACATATCTGGTCACTGTAAGAGCTAGGGTTATACCCCAAAGCTCAGTCCATAGTTTTTCTACCACAGCATACATGGGTGCAGGAGCATTAATCTTGGAAAGAGAAGGATCCTTTCCAAGAATCCTTGAGGTGACTGTTCATCTCCAGTCTGGCCCTTCTCTGGAGACCCTTAAAGAGTTTAGCAGAAACATTCCTGGTTCCTTTGCAAGATAAGTTTCACTCATCCTACCACTGGACACTCGTTGCACAGACATGGAGATCTGGAGGTTTTAGGGAAGAACTCCTAAAAAATGTTTACAGCTGCTCTTTCTTTAAATGCTTAGTTGGGGGTCCCTAGGAATATAAAAGAAAAGATAGCAGGCCCCTGTCCCTGAGGACAGCTGTCCTGCCCCAGAAAAGCAGAGGAGAGAGATAAAGAAAATAGGCTTGGCTGGGTGTCCAGATGGAAGGCAGGCGTATGTGTTCAGAGTTCAGTGACATCAGAAGTGAAGGTGAGAGGTGAGGAGCTTTGTGAACAAGGTCAGACTTGAACAGGACAAGTGGGGTTAGAGAAGCAGAGGGCGAGCACTCCACATGGGAAGAGAAATATTACCTTTATCTACTTCGGGAAACCAAAATTGATTTTTGCCGGGGGGAAAAGGCTTCTCACCCAATGACAGGCTTGTCATCCCTAGAAGAGGTAACCAAACACTGAATAACACTCAAGAGATGTAAGTAATATTGCAGCCTTATCTGAGAGTGAGTTCTGATGGAAGGAGGCGGAGGAGAGAAGGAGAGACAGAAGGTAGTGTTGGGAAGCTGGTCTGTATGATGGGGTGAGGAACGCATCTCATCATTAGGGGAAAAATTTTTTTAAAAGATGCGGAGGAAGAAGTTGTTGAAAACACATTTGGCTGACTTTAATACCAGCAGCGAGGGGCCTCCACAATATGTAGTGGGCTGAGCTGATCAGGTTACAGGGATTGTCTTGCACAGTCCTTACAAAAGCCCTCCAAGGCAGGGGGAGGGGTGGGGGCTAGTATGACTCATTTTACAGATGAGGAAACCGAGTCTCAGCTCAGAGTGCTACTCAAAGTCATGCAAGGAACGAACAGTGTGCTGAGATTTGAACTGAAGAAGTGCCACTCTAGGGCTCAAGCTTGTGGTCATTCTGCACTGCAGCCTCTAAATGATTTTCCTAGGTCTTCCACGTGCTTGCTAGTAAACCAAATAAATGCCTGCCTCCTTTAGTCCAGTCATTAAGTGATAAATCGTCTCTTGAGTTAATTAGATTTTTCTCAAAACCTGAGAATGGCACAAGTCCCACTTTTATTTTTCCTTCTCTGAGAAGTTTTTTTCACCCTCAGCAGTTGACCCTGATGCAGAGTCCTTAACCTTTGAGTGTCGTGGGTGCTTTTGGCATCGAGTGAAATTCATGTTCATGAAAAACAATGTTTTCAAATGTATTAAATAAAATACATAGGGACGCCAAAGAAATCAATTACATGGACACACACTTATCAAAATATTTTAAAAGTTTATAGTATGATTGTATGAATATTTATATTAAATTTCTTTATGTAAAACCTTTATTTAAGGCCTTAAATTATAAGATTAAGATCAAGGCTAATAACTACCATAATTTTGAAGTAGTAATGAATGTGAATGACATTTTGAGATCTCTTCCCAAACTACAATGTAGTATAAAATATCTGTCATTTCTCCTGGGGACAGTTTCAGGGACTGCTAATGCTAGACTGGTTTGTCACCTATGTCATAATAGCAGGAAATGCTAAAGTTTAGTTACAGGTTAGTGAGAATAACAATGCATTTTTTTCCATCCGTGTTTATGGCCCCTGAACTGGTTAAGAACACCTGCCTGGAGGGAGGTCAAGACAAGCACAGCCTGGAGTGGGCACTGGTAGAAATGGAGATGGCAGGAAGGAAGAGTCACACACATGTGAATGGAATTAAATCAACAGGTCTTTGTTGGGCACTTTTCTTATAAAGACACCTCTGGAGGCCTTGTGGTTCACCCACTCTCTATCCTGTGCCTTCTCAGTGGCCCCAGCCCTCATCCATGTGGCAAAAATTCATCCAAGAAGCCAGAGATGGTCTCTCTCCTTATAACCTGGGCACTCAGGACTCTTTCACACAATTATTTAATAATCATATATTGTCTTAGACTGTGATGTTACAAAATGAATAAGACACAATTCCAGGGCTTTTCTGGTGGCACAGTGGTTAAGAATCCCCCTGCCAATGCAGGGGACACGGGTTCGAGCCCTGGTCCGGGAAGATCCCACATGCCGCGGGGCAGCTAAGCCCGTGCCCCACAACTACTGAGCCCGCATGCCACGACTACTGAAGCCTGCACACCTGGAGCCCATGCTCTGCAACAGGAGAAGCCACTGCAATGAGAAGTCTGCACACCGCAACGAAGAGTAGCCCCCGCTCACCACAACTAGAGAAGGCCCGCACGCAGCAAAGAGCACACAACGCAGTCAAAAATTAAAAAAAAAAAACACGACACAGTTCCAGCTCTTGTCCCTTAATGATTGGTCTCAAGGAGACTGGGCATTTGGTTGCTGGAAATCACAAGGCAAATTTACTTATCAAGTCAAATGCTTTGCTTCTCTTCTTGTTTGTTACTTTCTGTTCTTATATTAATTATTTTGGTTCTGCTCTCCTCATTTTAATATTGTTGGCCCTTTCATATCTTCTTGAGTTGAGTATACATTTCTTTTATTTTTTCTTTTTTGTGTCTTGTAAGTGATTAAGGGAGTGAGTTTTTCCCTGAGTAGAGCTTTACTCTTGGTTGAAAGTGTAAAATATCTTTAGCTCTGAAATATTTTGTTTTATTTATTTCATTATGTTTGACAAATGTATTTCTTGGTTCAGGGTTTCCATATTCTCTTTATGTACTTAAGATTTCCAGCATTTGTTGTATTTATTTCCTTTTGTTTACTGTGATATTTATTTCTTCCAGAGCAGACTATTCCTCTCTCTTTTGCAGGATCTCTTTCTTTTTCTTCTCTTTTCCTCTTTCTTCCTTTCTTTTTTTTCTTTTTTTGCATAAATGTGCACTGTTGTCCTGTTTTTTCTTTTCATTTTACTCACCTTGGGCAGAACCAGCCCTACTGCCCGAATACCATATGGGTGGATTTCCCTTGATTCTATGCCCTCTCTGTTAGTTTCTTCCATCTGAGCTTCAACTAGATCATTTGTGCTCCATGTTCTGCTTTGCTGAGGATGGAAAGTAAGGACTATTTGTAGCCATGATTGGTGGGCTGGTTCTTTTTTCTATTATTTTATTTTATTAATTTATTTATTTTAAAAATAAATTTATTTATTTTTGGCTGTGTTGGGTCTTCATTGCTGTGTGCGGGCTTTCTCTAGTTGTGGCGAGTAGGGGCTACTCTTCGTTGCAGTGCATGGGCTTCTCATTGCAGTGGCTTCTCTTGTTGTGGAGCACAGGCTCCAGGCACATGGGCTTCAGTAGTTGTGGCACTTGGGCTCAGTGGTTGTGGTGCACGGGCTTAGTTGCTCCGCAGCATGTAGGATCTTCCTGGACCAGAGATCAAACCCATGTCCCCTGTATTGGCAGGTGGATTCTTAACCACTGTGCCACAAGAGAGTTCCTCTATTATTTTATTTAAAGTCTTATCCTGGGATTCACTCTTGCTAGACAGGTGCCCATCCTTCCCTTGGATTTTGGATTGTTCCCTCAACTCAGGGAGAGCTATTGAACTTCACTTTCTTCAATGATAATCTGCCCCAAATTAATTATTCCCAATTTCATCTGATTTTTTCCCCATCTACTTCTCTTCCTCCTCTCCCAGTCATTTGGTGGGAAAATCAAGAGAACTTGAAGGCTTTCTTGCAGGATATTTCTTCTTTGCTTCTCTGACTCCTCTCTCTAGCCTGCTCTAGAACCCAAGAGACTGACTTTTGGATTATACCATTGATAAACCATATACTGTGTTTTCCCTAGCTTCTTGTTGGATTGTCAATGGCAGGCACAAACAGAAGGTCAGAGGATAAAACAGAGTGAAGATGGGGATTTATTCAGTTGACTCCCAACTTTCCAGATGTCAGGGGCCACCTTCTATAGCTGTTGGTCCCCTTGGGTACTGCTCCTCCCCTTTCCTTTAGGCCTAGGGGAGACCCTGGCTGCCTTTGCTGCTGGCCTTAGGGAGCTTACTACCCCTGGTTGGTTCTTCTTAGCCCTGTCTGTACCATTACAAGCCTGTGCTTTATTAAGAACAAGCCCCCCTCCCCAACCCCCTTCTTCCTGATAATTCCCTAGCTGATAGAGTATCAACCACAGCACTATGAATTCTAGTAGAAGAAGGGGATCATGCATATCTCCTATGGATCACCCACCCCATAAGAGGCAAAAACAAGTTCTTGTCTGACTTTTAATTTTCTCTTTCCATTTTGCGAAGTCACTTTTTGTTCTTGGATATATTAACCTGGGGTGATCATTCTTCAATCCTCTCCTGACTTCTTCCCAGTTGGTGAAAAACAAAATGGTGAATCCTGGCAGTTTTCCTCATTTCTGGTATGTCATCATACATAGTAGTGGGAAAAGGCTTTTAACCCATAAAGGAATTTTTAGTTTGTTTCTCTAAGATGTCTACCTCCCACACACAGTATGTGCTTCCTTCACAGTGGGCCATATTTGTATGATTCTTCAAAATTTCATCTACTCACCTTGTTCATGGTACCACTTTTAAAGGATACACTATATATATATATATGTATATATATATATACACACATATATATATACATACATATATATGTATGAGGTTGTAATATATATCATTAGGTTTATGATCCTATGTCTCCTTTACCATGTTTCCCTAAAAGTCCTTTGTATGTGTCAAAGAGTACTATAGAAAGATTAATATGTTGGAAGAATTTTTTTCAGAAGAACTAGAACAAGATAGGTCATTAGAAGGGAGTAAAAATACAAAAGAAGAGATGGATGGAGTGAAGGTTTTAAAGTGTTACTGGAGACAAGGAAGGAGGAGACGGAAGGGATGATACTGATGTTTTGAGGTTGGGTGGCTGGAAATTCAGGAGCAGGAACTGATTTAAGGGGGAAGATAAGAGGTTAGATATATTGATTTTGAGGTACTGATAAAATATTTAGCTATATCCAGCAAGAATTAGATATATTGATTTTGAGGTACTGATAAAATATTTAGCTATATCCAGCAAGCTGTTAGGAATATTGGGGAGGAATTTAGGAGATAATCGGAAGTTAGATAGATGTGGCTACCATTCACACTGAACTATCACAAAGGATCGGTTTGTCAAATTAGACTCACAAATTAGAGCTCTTTTTCAGTATCAAGGGTTACTAACAATCTCAAGTCTCAAGAAATCCAGAGGCTTAGGTAAAGGAGGGATTTTCTAGGACAATCTGGTGGCTACCTAGGTCCTTTCTTCCCATATCAGACCTAGTCTTTGCCCCCAAATAAAATATGAGGCCTCTAAATGAGATTTGTGGGTCACCTCACTGGGTAGGGGATATTTAAATTCTGAAATAACTTTTTTTTTTTTTAACACAGATCATCACAGAGATTTTCTGACTTTTTTAGAGGTCATGACTCATAAATGCACAGACTCTAGTTTTATTTAACATAAGTAATCCTGAAACAGCGATATCCTGCTAAGAGAATTTTACTGATAAGGACTCTTTTCACATAAAATCACTAATTGATTCCAGAAGATCCAGTGATCAACAGGTTTACAAGGAGATTAGACTGGGCCACCTGCCTTTGCACCTTGGGAGCATCCTTCTGATAATAGGGAGAGAAATGGACCACAGACCAGCTCGCTTAACACCTTCCTAGCCTCACACAAACTTGCAGTTGAAGTCTTTGAAATGGATGAAGTTGAAAGTACAGAATATAGAGAGAAAAGTAGAATGAATGTTGAGAAATAAAAAAAGGGAAAAAACCAGGAATGAAATGGGAGAGAGATAGAGAACATTCAGAGAAGAAGAATGAATTTAGTGTGACTGGAAATTTTAGCTTCCTTCAACTCACCAATATCTTCTTTTTCCTTAGTAAGGGAACCAAATTTTTATTTCAGAGTAAAGACTATATTTCCCAGACTCCCTCACTGTTAAGGATGAGTGTGTGACCAGTAAAACCTAGAAGGAAAGATATGAAAGTATAGAACTTATTTCCCTACAAAGGGGGAAAGTGTCTTTCTCTCTCCCTTTCAAAATTCTATTCTTTAGAATGAGATGTGATGGCTCCAGCAGCCATCTTGGACAATGAAAATAAGGCTTGCACTATAGGCATGGTGGACCAGAAAGCTGAAAAGGTAATGGGCCCATAGTAACTCTGTGGTGTCCATTCCAACACTGGACTATGTCTACACTTCTCCTAAGTGAGGTAAACGTAAACTGCCATCTGATTTAAGTCACTGTTTAAGGAGGTCTATTCCTACTTAACTTTGCCTCCAGACGGGCTCAGTATCAGCTAGCTCTGACTACATTTTGTCTTCCAATGCCCGTCTTCTCAATGGAGGTTACATTGTCAAACTACATGAACAGGATTTCAACATTCTCCAGCGTATTAGTACCTAAATAAAAACAGAATCTGAACAATTCTAATGTAATCTGAACCACACATATGAGGAAAAATTTCCACCTGACCTCAAGGTGCATCCTCTTTACCATAGGCAAGCTTTTCTTTTTAAGAATAAGAATTGCTTAAATGTTCTTTTTGGCTACTGTGATATGGAATATAGTAGTAGTAGTAGTAATAATAATATACTATACTATTAGTTCTAGTCAATCAATGTCTCTGTGACTCTATTAAGCACTTTACAAGCATGATTTTATTTAACCCACATAACCCAGTGAGATGGGTGGTAATATTGTTGCTGAGGGTCATTTGTCCTGTGGTCAGACTATGGTTCAAAACCAAGCTGGTTTGGTTTCAGCATATGAAGTCACTAGGATGCACTATCTTGTAAACTTGTAAGGTCTCTTCCACCTTTGTATTTAAAACGACAAAGCCAAGGATTGGAAGGGATACCTCTGGATAACATTGAGATGACACTACCCTATCTGGTCTTCCCTTTTTTCCGCTCTGTGTCTACCTTTGTATGGAGGAGTGTCTGAGGACAAGGACTCCACCTTTTAGCTGCACTGTAATGAGAATTCCATCTAAACGCACAAAGGTTTTGAGTTTTTGTCCTCGACTCTAAAGCCAAAAGACGACAGGGCAGGTGGATCCAATGTCCAATGGAGCTGTCAGCTTCTCTACGCTGCTAATTAGAAAAGATCTCAAACTGGCCACCAAGATGGGATCTCTGAGGCTGTGGATAGAAAAGAATTGAGCACCCATGATTCTGTTTCAAACTTGGGCTCTCTGAATTATTTACACCAGAAAGCTAAAATTAAGAGATATTTCTCTTTATTGGAAATTAAACTTGCAGAAACCCAGGTTTAGAACAGTTCTCAGCACGAGGCATTAAAATGTATGTCTCTAGGACTTCCCTGGTGACGCAGTGGTCAAGAATCTGCCTGCCAACGCGGGGGACACGGGTTCGAGTCCTGGTCCAGGAAGATCCCACATGCTGCGGAGCAACTAGGCCCATGTGCCACAACTACTGAGACTGTGCTCTAGAGCCCACGAGCCACAACTACTGAGCCCGTGTGCCACAACTACTGAAGCCTGCGCACCGCAACGAAGAGTAGCCCCCACTCGCCATAACTAGAGAAAGCCCATGCGCAGCAACGAAGACACAGTGCAGCCAAAAATAAATAAATAAAATAAAACAAACAAACAAACAAAAAATAAAATGTATGCCTCTAGCTCTGACCTTTTTATTTAGGAAGTGGGCCGACCAAAATCTTCTGTGAACTTCAAGGAAGAGCAGTTTGAGTATCAATAAATAATACATAGCCTAATGAGTACATTTTTTTTTCTAATAGCATTGAAAAAATATGGGACAAAGAAGGTCATCTTCATCTGAACATACACAGAAATTTATAGAATCTTTGAATTAGAATAGGTATTTTAATTTCAGTGTGATTATTTTTGGATTCCCCCAAGAAAAAAATGTCTATAGACTCTTAAAATGGCAGTTTGTAAAGCAAGCCATACCTCGTTCTAGGTGTACCTCCGGACATGTAAAAGAACTTTTGGACCCCAAGGGGGAGGTCAGGTTTTCAGATAAAATGTCCTCAAGAGTCAGTCAGTATATCCATGGCAACCTATTGCCAAACCAAATAGGTACACCCCTCCCCCAATTGTTGGAGTGCTGTGACATCACATTTGCTTAATGTAATTGTCATTACATTGTCACCTGTCCATAACAGCGGGAAGTCCTGATGTGTGACCCTCTTTCTAAGTATTACTGAGGCTCCCCAAGGAAGGTCTAGGTCTCACAAATTTCTTCTTCTTCTTTTTTTTTTTTGCTGTACGCGGGCCTCTCACTGCTGCGGCCCCTCCCGTTGCAGAGCACAGGCTCCGGACGCACAGGCCCAGTGGCCATGGCTCATGGGCCCAGCCGCTCCGTGGCATGTGGAATCCTCCCGGACTGGGGCACGAACCAGCACCCCCTGCATCGGCAGGCGGACTCCCAACCACTGCGCCACCAGGGAAGCCCACAAATTTCTTCTTGATTGTTGCTCATCACTTCAGCCAGGCATCTCATGTCCACAGTCTGCATCAACAGTTGCTCAAGTCTGTAGGCTGTGCCCGTGCACAAGGGGGCTCCAGGTGGCCTGTATGTTGCAGTGGCTTGTCTGCCTCTCCCGAAGTCTTTCAACATCAGAGAGAGAGGAACGTCCTCACTCCTCCATGCATTTCCTCCATGCAAGGCTACATGCATTTCCTTTGGCAGAATTTTCTCATCTCTCACCCAGTAGTTTATTAATATTTCTCAAAATCTGAGTTTTTCAGTCTTTAATGCTTGGGAGTTACCGGTAGTCCACCTTGTGACTTGTGCCAGGAAGCCTAGTTCCTTTCATCCAGAAGGAGGTAAGGAGCAGTTGGCCCTTATACGTGGTCTTGAAAATGTGATTTTCAGTTAGTAAACCCTTGGGGAAAATATACACACACCTCTACTAAAAATGAACACCTATTTTTAGGGATTGTTCACAATCCACACTTGGGGTTGTTGGGGGAGAAGATCACTTTTGGTCGTAAGGACACAGTCTTACCAATGATATATCGAATTACATTATGAAAACCAAATTTATCTCAGTCTGAAGCATCAACAATCAGGTCATGGTGTCTCCTCCATGAATAATGAACAAGGAGTGGGTATTATATATACTATACATATATAGTGCGGCATGGCTGTTAGCAGAACTGATACCATCTTGGGCCCTTACAGATTCTCCTGTCCTTTTGCTGCCTTACCCAGGATTGTACTGCACAGTAAGTCACTTCTCTGTGGTCGAGGGCTTTGTAGTTAAATGATATTGTTTAATCATTAGATCAGGTGGCCTCTCTGCCCTGTTCATGCCCAAACAATGATGAAAACCTTCACTGACATATTCCCAGCACCCACGAGATTAGCTACCCATTCGCTAATTTTTATTTAGGAATACACTTCCTATTTCCAAGCACCTACCCCCATCTCCTGGGTTAACTATAATATTGTCCCCACGGCCCCTTAGTGGTGCGGAGTGCAGCTGCAAATGCTTCCAGATTGTTGTCCACTGGATTCCAACCCCAGCCTATGTGTAAGTTACTCTATAAGAAATGAATCCATTGATTATATGGAGCTGCCTTCCTCGTTTTTTGCTCTCAATATGCCTTCTCAGTTGGATGGGCATTTTTCATTCCCTCCCTCCTCTAATGAGTATATATAATTTACTTTATATATTGTGATAGGCTGAATAATGGCCCCAAAGATATCCAGGTCTGAATACCTGGAGCCTGTGAATACTTTATATAGCAGAAGGGACCTTGCAGAAGTGACTTAGTCAAGGATTGTGAGATAAGGCGGTAATCCTGGATTATTCAGGTGGGCGCTCATGTAACCACAAGTGTCCTTATAAGTGGGAAGCAGAGGGAGAAAAGGTGGTGCTGTGACCGTGGAAGCTGAGATTGGAGTCACGTGCTTTGGAGCTGGGGTAGGGGGTCACAAGCCAAGGCCACCAGAAGCTGAAAAATTCGAGGAAATAGATTCTCCTCTAGAGTCAGCCCTGCCGACACCATGACTTTAGCCCAGTGAAGCTGAGTTTTGGACTTCTGACCTCCAGAACTGTTAGATGATACCAAAACTCTCCTTAAGATTGCTGCCCGGAGACTTCACTTTTCTACCCACATTCCCCACTGCCTACAACCACAGATCTTCTTCTAGAATCAGCTTGTGGGAACTCCAGTGTGGGTCTTGCTGCTTTCTCAGTGCCAGGCCCTCAACTCTGGATTCCCTTTGCTGCTGGGGAATTGTAGGCTCCAGTTGTCAACCCTGCATGTCAGGCTGGAGATGGTTGCCAAGGCCTTCCTTGGGGGACATTTTTGGGGAGTGAGATTATTACTGTGGTTAATGAGATATTCTGATTAGCACTGAATTTCTTTCTTGTCCTCTCTCTACCCCTTATGACAATGGAGATATTCCATAGGAGTTGACAGTCTAAATAAGTGCTCTTCTCAGGAAAGCCTCCTTCATGGTTTAAAGAAAATCCATCCTCCTCCTTATGATTTGGAGCTGAGAGAAACCTGCCCAGCTGTGAAAAGGCAGATCAACTGGTCTCTTCCTCCTCCAAAGAATTTTCCTTGAGCTGCCAGTTAAGAACCTGGAAAGGGGAACTCTTGTCCACTGTGGGTGGGAATGTCCATTGATACAGCCACTATGGAAAACAGTATGGAAGTTTCTCAAAAAACAAAAAATAGAGCTACCATATGATCCAGCAATTCCACTCCTGGGTTCAAAAAAATGAAAACACTAATTTGAAAACATCCATCCATCCCAATGTTCATAGTTGCCTTATTTACAGTAGCCAAGATATGGAAGCAACTTAAATGTCTATCAACAGATGAATGGATAAAGAAAATGTGGTATATATATAATATGGAATACTACTCAGCCATAAAAAGAATGAAATTTTGCCATTTGCAGCAACATGGATGGACTTGGGGGGTATTATGCTTAAGTAAAATAATTCAGACAGAGAAAGACAAATACTCTATGATATCACTTATATGTAGAATCTAAAAAGTAAAACAAACTAGTGAATACAACAAAAAAGAAGCAGACTCACAGATATAGAGGACAAACTAATGGTTACCAGCGGGGAGAGGGAGTGGGGAGGGGCAAGATAGGGGTAGGGGATTAAGAGGTACAAACTACTGTACGTAAAACAAATAAGCTACAAGGACATATACTACAACATGGGGAATATAGCCAATATTTTATAATAACTAGAAATAGAGTATAACTTTAAAAATTGTGAATCACTGTTGTACACTTGAAACTTGTATAATATTGTACATCAACTATACCTCAATTTAAAAAAAAGTCACTTTTCTGGAGAATTTAGCTCATTTGGAACTGAGAATGCTTCTCCCTCTGTGTGTCCCAGTGGAAGCATTTTATTTATTTGCAGATAACAAGCAGAGGGCGCAGCTGGCTTGTTTACATACTTAGCTAACAGAAGTGCTGTGTTGCTCCCCTTTTGTGCCTGAGGCTCTGCCAGAAGGGAGACACCTCTGGGGCTGACAGAATAAATGTCAGAGCACACTGTTCAGCCTAAATATGATGTCTGCAGCTACCTCCTCCAGGGCTGTGGGCATAAAAAAAAAGAAACCAATTTCCTTTGTTTTGCACAAACTTTTACTTTATTATTTTGCAGATTGAAAATCCAGGGATTCTATAAAAACAGTCACTGCAGTTGCAATCATTGTTTTTACCATCTAACATTTATTCATTATTTAACAAATCTCTATTTAATGCTTACTCTGTACCAGGACCATGTAGGTGTGGGAGATTCAACAGTGAAGAAGGCAAAGTTCTAGCCCTCATGGAGCTTATAGTCTAGATCAACCAATCAAACAAACAAACTAATAAGAGCACATGCATAAACATATAATTTCTGATAGTAGCAAATGTTATTTAAAAAGAAAGTAGAGCAGGGTAAAGGGACAGCAAGTGACAATTCAGGGAATAAGGCAGAAGGGATTTGGAGGTGGTTTAGGTTGGGAGGTCAGGGAAAGTTTGGCTTCTCGGAGACTTGAAATGAAGAAACCAGTTCTGTCAAGATCTGGGAGAAGAGCTTTACAAGCAGAGGAACAAGCAAGTGCAAAGTCCCTGAGGTAGGAGCAAGCTTGGTGAGATGAACAGCAAGAGGCTAGTGTGGCTGGAATGAGTAAGGAGGAAATGACCAGAGTTGATATTGGCGAGGAGGCCATACACCAGATCATGCAGGACTTCACAGGCCACAGTAATTGTGAATTTTATCCTAACTGTGATGGAAGTTTGCTGGTAAGTTTTAAGCAAGGAATTAATGTGGCTTTAAATTAGGGTTTAAAATTAAGCACTCTGCCCATTGCCTTGAGAATAATCTAGAGAGAGTGGGCCACGTTTGGAAGCTGAGAGACCAGCTACAAAGCTATGACTTGCTCTAGTTTCTGGAAGACTTCCATTTAAGGAGTATGTTCCCATAGTTTTAATTTCTAAGAAGATTCTTCTTGTTCTCTTAATATTCCATTTAACAGCATTCTTTTCTTGTTTTCTTAGATAAAATTTCTTCTCTTGTATTATAGAAGATATTCTTATTACTTTTTGAAATTCTGTTTTCTCTGAATTGTCTTTATTACTAACAAGTGTGTTTTATTTTATTTATTATTATTATTGGCTTTGTGGTTAACAGCATAGATTTAAGCCAGATTGCCTGGTTGAAATAATAGCTTCCCCACTTACTACCTGTGTGACCTTGGGCAAGTTACTTAATTTTCTTTTTTATTTCAATGGAGATAACAATAGTATTAACTCAAATGCTGGTTAGAAGGGTTCAATGAGTAAATACATATAAAGTACTTAGAATAGTGCCTAGCTCATATATGTGCTCAGTAAGGCTCAACTCTTATTTTTTTCTATTTTCTTTGGTCTAATTGTTATATTAGATGATTTCCTCAATTGTCTGGGGATTCTTTTTTTTTGGAATTTTTGAATTTTATTTTATTTATTTTTTTATACAGCAGGTTCTTATTAGTCATCAGTTTTATACACATCACTGTATACATGTCAATCCCAATCGCCCAATTCATCCCACCCCCACCCCCAGCCCCCCGTGGCTTTCCCCCCTTGGTGTCCATACGTTTGTTCTCTACATCTGTGTCTCAACTTCTGCCCTGCAAACCGGTTCATCTGCACCATTTTTCTAGGTTCCACATACATGCGTTAATATATGATATTTGTTTTCCTCTTTCTGATTTACTTCACTCTGTATGACAGTCTCTAGATCCATCCACGTCTCAACAAATGACTCAATTTCGTTCCTTTTTATGGCTGAGTAATATTCCATTGTATATATGTACCACAACTTCTTTATCCATTTGTCTGTCGATGGGCATTTAAGTTGCTTCCATGACCTGGCTATTGTAAATAGTGCTGCAATGAACATTGGGGTGCATGTGTCTTTTGGAATTATGGTTTTCTCTGGGTATGTGCCCAGTAGTGGGATTGCTGGATCATATGGTAATTCTATTTTTAGTTTTTGGAGGAACCTCCATACTGTTCTCCATAGTGGCTGAATCAATTTACATTCCCACCAACCGTGCAAGAGGGTTCCCTTTTCTCCACACCCTCTCCAGCATTTGTTGTTTGTAGATTTTTGGTGATGGCCATTTTGACCAGTGTGAGGTGATACCTCATTGTAGTTTTGGTTTGCATTTCTCTAATAATTAGTGATGTTGAGCAGCTTTTCATGTGCTTCTTGGCCATCTGTATGTCTTCTTTGGAGAAATGTCTATTTAGGTCTTCTGCCCATTTTTGGATTTGGTTGTTTGTTTCTTTAATATTGAGCCGATGAGCTGTTTATATATTTTGGAGATTAATCCTTTGTCCATTAATTCGTTTGCAAATATTTTCTCCCATTCTGAGGGTTGTCCTTTCGTTTTGTTTATGGTTTCTTTTGCTGTGCAAAAGCTTTTAAGTTTCATTAGGTCCCATTTGTTTATTTTTGTTTTTATTTCCATTTCTCTAGGAGGTGGATCAAAAAAGATCTTGCTGTGATTTATGTCAAAGAGTGTTCTTCCTATGTTTTCCTCTAAGAGTTTTATAGTGGCCGGTCTTAAATTTAGGTCTCTAATCCATTTTGAGTTTATTTTTGTGTATGGTGTTAGGGAGTGTTCTAATTTCACTCTTTTACATGTAGCTGTCCAGTTTTCCCAGCACCACTTATTGAAGAGACTTTCTTTTCTCCATTGTATATCCTTGTAACTCTCATACATTGCTGGTAGGAGTGTAAAATGATATAGCCCCTCCCACAAAATGCTGACTTCTGTGGTCCTTCTCTACAGTTTCCCATAGAAACGATCCCCCTAAATACAACCAATGTCCCATTCTGGGCCATCAAGCATGTCTAGGCACATAACTGTGCATGATGTCCTGCTCCTACCCCTACCACACACACCAGAAAGAATGTTTTAGTTACTTTGTATTTGCTAGAAAAATGGGAAACATAACCAAATTTATGGCAGTAATTTTTTTTTGTGTGTGGAAAAATGTTGAATTCATTTTCAAACTGATAGGGAGCTGTGTGATACTGGAGAAATTGCCCATGAAAGCAGTACAGGTAATAAGAATACCCATACTATCCTACCTTCCCCATCTCCTCTGAGAAGGAGCAAAAAACAGTATCCCTCAGCACCCATAGGCTCCTCCTGCCTTGTTCCTGACCCTACAGAAGGTAAGAGTGGGAACCTCAGCACTAAGGAGTACTTTTCTTTTCTTTTTCTTTGTAGTTTATTACAGGATATTGAAAATAGTTACCTGTGCTACAGAGTAAGACCTTGTTGTTTATCTATTTTATATAGAGTAGTTTGTATCTGCTAATTCCAAACTCCTAATTTATTCCTCTCTTCCTTTCCCCTTCAGTAAACATGAGTTTGTTTTCTATGTCTGAGTCTACTTCTGTTCTATAAATAAGTTGATTCATAACATTTTTTTTCGATTCCACATATATTGATATCATAGGATATTTGTCTTTCTCTGTCTGACTTACCTCACTTAGTATGATAATCTCTAGGTCCATCCATGTTGCTGCAAATGGTATTATTGCATTCATTTTTATGACCAAGTAATATTCCAGTGTGTGTGTGTGTGTGTGTGTGTGTGTGTGTGTGTGTGCGTGTGTGTGTGTATACCACATCTTCTTTATCCAGCCATCTGTCAATGGATATTTAAGTTGCTTCCATATCTTGGCTATTGTAAATAGTGCTGCTATGAACATTGGGGTGCATGTATCTTTCTGAATTAGAGTTTTCTCTGGATATATGCCCAGGAGTGGGATTGCTGGATCATATGATAACTTTATTTTTAACTTTCTAAGGAACCTCCATACTGTTATTTTTGTTTGTTTTGTTTTGTTTTAACATCTTTATTGGAGTATAATTGCTTTACAATGGTGTGTTAGTTTCTGCTTTATCCATACTGTTTTCCGTAGTGGCTGTACCAACGTGCTTTCCTACCAACAGTGTAAGAGGGTTCCTTTTTCTCCACACCCTCGCCAGCATTTATTTGTAGACTTTTTGATGGTGGTGTGGAAGCAGTTTAAAGGAAAGCTGACTATGACTGCACTGTTTTTCACCATTTACTCTATTTTCTCCCTTTTCAAACTAGACTGTGATCTCTTCATTTCTGAATCTTCAGAACCTAGTATATATAGTTCCCAGACTATAATGAGGCATAATAACTATGAGTTTGACCACTTTCATTTGGAGCCCACACAAATGGCAGGAAATAGGTTGGTTAGAAAATGTCACTTGTTCATATTATTCCTTTATTCAAAGATAATTATTGAGCTATTATTTTCTGTTTATTAATTTTAAATAAACCTCGGACTGTTGGAGAAAAGACCATATATCCATTGTCTCTTAACTACTGGGCAGAGAAGATATCAGTAATTAGAAGAAATAGATTTTATGTGAAATTTTATACTGAAGTCAATCTTGTAACTCTAGCTGAAATTGGCATCACTTTCTAAGTAAGGGACTTGATAATACTTATATAAAATCTAAGTCTGGTTTGAAAATTAAGTGCTTATCAATACCACTCCTTGGAAGCTATTTCCTTCCACCTGGCCATTTGGTTTGCATTCTGCATCACTGCTGAATCTAAAGCTTGAGAACTTGGTCATAAAAATTCCTTTATTCCACGTGACTTGTGTTATTTCTTCAAGTTTCAAAGTTGGAAGGGATCTTTAGAGACCACCTGGCCCACTCCCCTCATTTTTCAGCTGAGGAAACGCTCCCAGGAGGTTAATCACTTAGGCAAAGATCACACAGCTAGCTGAGATTTGGGATAAGAATCCGGTTTTGTAACCAGATTGTTCATTGTTCATTGTTCTTGGTTCATTGTTCTTTCCTTGGTTCATTGTTCATTGTTCTTTCCTCTACTGCAAGTAGGTGAGAAGAGAAATCCTGGGAATGGCTTTTTGTCAGGGGCTGGAGTGCGGTGGAAGGACAGAGTGTCTGCTTTGGGGAGGGTAGCTTAATCACAGAGCTTTCCAGAAGCCGTATTCCTCAGAAGCCAAACTATGCACCTCCTGACCCCCTGCCACAGATCGCAGTTTCCTGCGCAGGTTTAGGTCAAGCAGGTGGGAATGGAGCTGGATACTAAGGGACCTAGAGAAAAATGAAGTTCAGCAACTCATTTCACAGGAGGAGAACTGAAACCAGAGCCGTTAGGCCACCTTCCTCATCCGCCTCTTTGTGACAGCTTATTTCTGTTGAAGCTGATTTTGAATATTGCATTTAATCATCAACTCTGGGCCAGGGGCTTTATTGTCATGAGGCTCTCATTTTACCGATAGACAAAGCAGAAAAACAGAAGTGGGGTACTGTGATGCGAAAGTTGTGGCAGGAAATGAGATGGCCAGTTACCCCCCGTGGCTCTCCTGCTTCTCTCTGCAAGGCTTCTTTTGAATTTTTCTTGCTTTGCCTTCCTATCGAGTAATTGAGCCAGGCTTCATTTAAATTGTGCTCATTTGCATTCACTCTCATAATGAAGAAGTGTATTCCCACCTGGCCTGGAACAAAGCCTGTGGTTACTTTGTGCCTCCTGCGCTGTGTCCATTCCCTGGGGGCCTGAACGCATTCTGAGTGGAGAGTCATAGTGGGAGCAGAAGGACGTGCAGCAGGCCGTGCATTAGATGAAATCACATAAGATGTGCCTGACACACTGTATGTATCCAACGTTTGTTAGCTCCTGGTATCGTGGCAGTAGAATTATGAAGCACACTACAGCGTATCATTCGTTTCAAAGGTGACATGAGGCCATATAACTATTAACCAATCTGAGTTAACGTTTTAATTTGTATTTTTGTTTTACAATCTGAATATTGCATGTTAATTCCAAACATATGTTTGCTCATTTGCAGGAGTGTTATCGGAGCAGAGTCTGTCTGGAATTGACATCAGCACGTCTTATATGAAAGGCCCTTAGGTTGTGCTTCCCAACACATGGCGATTATAGGATGGTCAATAAGACATGCCTCTCACCCTCAGATAGTGTTTGGTAGGGGCCTATGTGTTTCCCAGCACACCTGGCCTGGGCTCTGCTGTTCAGGAAAAGGTTTGTTTACTGTACTGAGACACCCGCCGCGAGCCCAGGGGTAGAGCATTTGGGGAGTGAAGCAGATCTGCAGTGTCACTGGGTTTGGGGAGGGTCTCTAGGTGCTCAGCTGAGAACAAAGCTTTCCAGAAAGGAGCCGCTGACTGGGATGATGTTTCTGCCCCTGGCCTGTGCGCCCTTAGGCTTTAACCAGCAGGAGTAAATTAATGAGCCAGCCTCTGTCAATAGCCGGAGCAGGAAAGTCCCATTCTTGTCTCTCAGAGGGACCTGGCCTGGAAAATTCTTGTCCTGGTAGGGATGGTCATTTTGGACGATCATGTTTGCATAAACATCCTACTGAAATTTGAGGGGCAAACAGTAAAGGACAGGGGAGGCCAGACCTTCCCCAGGTCATTGGTATGGATGAGAGTTGAGCCGCTCAAGGCCTTTGGGGCCCCTTGCTCAGTGATTTCGCATTAGTCCTCACATTTCCAAGGATTCTCATGGTCTAGGTTAAGGCTTTCATCACTGTGGCCACTTCTGGTAGAAAGGGTGTGCTCATAGCTGTAGTGAAGAGGGGCCAAGTAGATCTGTTAGTGCTAGCCTCAGAAAATCCCACTCTTGTGTTTATTTTTTTCAGTAAAGCCCCTTATCAGATACAAAAGTAGTGGAGGGATGTTTCCTCTCTATCAAACAAAAGAAAAACCTTGATCCTTTCCCAGAGATCCTATCTTCCTTGTACAATACAGGTGAAAGCAAATAATGCATAAACAGTCATAACCTCTGACCCTCCTGTTATCCATAAGGAAAATTCTGGAAATTCTAGGATTCTTGCCTTAGTACTTACCCTTTGACCATGTTCTCTTCCCCCAGCCTACCCACCTCCCCAACAGACATTTCTATTATGAGGATCTAGTTTATTAGCGAACAGGAGAAGTGTAAGACAGAAAATTTATACTGAAAATGAAAAAAACCCCAATAAATCTAAAAATGGGATAGAATGCTAGATATATCTAGTAAGATAGTTTTCGTGGAATTTTAAGTTGGGACTTGAGGATGACAGATAAAATGCTCCCAGGAAGTAACTTCTATCTACATGGAAGTTATTGAGAATGGAAGAGCTGAAGAGACAGGATGCTTAAGATGTTTGATTGTGGATTAACAAGCTGGTTCCTCAAGAAATGGAAAAATATTTGAATTACTCTGAATTGTTTTTAATAACTATTTAGTTGTCTGGCTGTTTTTCTTTGAGTTGGGAGGCATTGTTTAAAGTGTGGGCCATGGGGATGGGGACAATTATATTCATATTCTTCAAAAAAGAAAAACGTAGTGAACCTCTCTTTGCTCTAAATGCAGAAACCCTGCTTTAAGAGAGAAGAAGCACTTTTTCCAATTAACAACCAGAAGTGCAGCCAGTGCCAGTGTGTGCTGACCTCACCTCATTGCCGCAGAGCCTCTCTTCTTTGGGAGGTGGGTAATTGCCTACTTGAGTTGCTCTCACTGCTGCAGCAACACTATGCTTAATTGCTGCTGACAACACTTTGCTGAGTGTGCAGTGGTGCAGCCCTTGCCAAGAACCAACTCCATGCTGTCACCACCTGTGACCCTCCTCACACAGCCTCTCTCTTGACGGCACTCCAAAGTTGTCTCGAAATAAAGTCTTCACTCAACCAAAATTGCCAAAGTTGATTGTCTTCCAGCAGCCTTCCCAACTACTGTTAGAACTTTCTCATATGGAGGCAAAAGGAGAAAACCTGTTCTTTATAATCCCCACTAACTTCTAAGGAAGGTTGCTCCTGATGAATGGAAGGCTCTAAGTTATGCTGATTATCTTGATGAATTTCCGCCTGTAAGTTTCAGAGCAGAATATGTAGGAGAGAAGAAATGCTCTGCATGATAGGAAGGGAAGAATTTGAGGGTCACAGGGTGTGCTCAGAGGAAACAAGGAAAGAGGAAGGATGGAGCTTCTGAGATGGTAGAGGGACGCGTGCTGTCCATTGTAGCTCCAAATCTTTAGCAAATCCATCTAAACTCAAAAAATGCGCTGACTTCTTGAGTCCAAGTTGATGCATGACAGAGACAGGACACATGAACTCAGGATCCATTGACAGAGAACACCAAGAGAATAAATAACTCTTGGGAATTCACAAAAATCATAAAAAAATGGCTGTGGAATTGGGGATTTTCAATCAAGTTTGCCTGGATCTCTTGGACAGCGGATATTGGATTTTCATTTAAAAGGTTCGTTAATGTACAGTGAAGATAAAGATTTAGAATACAAGTATCCCTGACATAAATGCACACTGAGGTATAAAGAACTAATGTCTTATTCAAAAGTACTCAGAAGTACATATGGAAGGGTAGTAGGAATCTGAAGTAGAAAAAGAGGGAAAGAGAAGAGATGATACTGGTCGAGAAAGGAAGGTAGAGAGAAGGAAAGCTTATCTGTGCCTGGGCTAATTAAAATTTGCAACATATGTGGGAGGAAGGAGTATACATCAAATGGATAACAAGAATTAATTTTTCTGTATTAATGTATAAATTAAATGAAAAATATTTAAAAGGTGTCAAATGCTGTTCCTAAATCTCAGTGATATAAAATAATATATATTCTCCTACATCTTTTTAAATGACCTAAAAACATCAAGTGTGAGAACTTGAGATTTTGTAGTTTATTATAGTATATACATTCTGAAGTTTATGCCCTTTGTGTGTCTTTATCCTTCATTTTAAATATTATATACATAAAAAGAACATTTTTGTTATAAAATGTTTTTTGCTGTCCTTAGTTTCACTAAATCACTTCTAAGAAATGATTTCTTGGTTAAGCTTATTTGACTTAATTCTGAATTTGACACTGTACACATGTTATTTCGCCATCTCACCACTCCCTAGGATAAAATCTATAAATGTCAAAAGGTAACATTAAAATGCAACAATTCCGATTGTATTATGAAAATTTGAAGCTGATTTGCATTTTTCTAGATTCCTTTGGGGAAAGGCACCTTTACTAATGAAAAACATATTTTCATTATGGAAATTACAACTGGAGACACAGCCTACTGTGAAGAGTTCAGACCTATTTGGTTAACTGCTGAGCAGACATGACAGATGGCTACTTGCATTTGGGCCTAAGGAGTCTGATTGGTGTGTGTTTGTGTGTGGGATTCAAACCACATATATTGTTGGGGTTCAGACATAAGTGGGTATGTCTGGTGAATTTGTGCAGTGATCTGAAAGAGGCTTGTGCTATGCTGCTCAGGGAAGAAGGGGCAAAGCATGAAGAGTTTGAACCAGTAAAAAGATGTACTTCTCAGAGGTGACAGGGATCTGGAAGACATAATTGCTCTTACTTAAATCTGCCCTTAGCCTAGATGCCCACATGTCTACCTTGTTATAGAGGGAAGAAAAGATGGAAGAAAAAATTTGTTGTGTGATACATCAGGCTCAAGCAATCCTGCCTTGAGATCTCTCATATAGAACATAAGACAGGGATCCTCATAACACAAAAATGAGGAATGCTCTCTCATTCCTCTCTAGAACATTGCATGACTCTAGTGCTCCATGGCTCATTGTTTGTAGCATGTAGCCCAGGGGAATGGTAGTGATGGTCCACTCTGGCAGAGCTGCATTGGAGCAGGATCTGCTTGGTGGAGTAATTGCAAACATAAGTTGGGAAACTGCTATGCCCAGTGGAGATCTGAAGAGAGACCATGGTGCAGAGATTATGGCGCATGCCTATGGAGCCATGCAGGCACCGTGGGAGAGAGATTTCTCTATGTACGCAACCCATGAAACTATCAGAAATAACTTGAGCTAGAGTAACTGTGTGGCCAAGTTAGAGCTAGGATATTTGATTTCTATATGTAACTTAATTGAAATTAATATTACAATACACTGAAGCTAAAATGTGAAGTAGATATGATATTAGAAGTATACATAGAATTGGAGTATTTTATTTTGAGTTTCATTTTGGGGTAACAAGTCACCTTGATTGACATCTTCAAGGAATTCAGTATCTAATAACAGTAAAATATCAAGATGGGAGTTCTGCTTCCATTTAGGATAGAGAAAGCCGGAAAAGAAGGTCACTCCTACACTAACAATGAGAAAAAGGCAGACTCAGGAGAAAGATTGGGCCAGGGCAGGAGACCTTAAAGAGTCCCCCTTTTTTATTGTAGTAAAATACACATAATATACAATATAAAATTTTTTTTAAATGAAGTGTAGTTGATTTACAATATTCTATTAGTTTTAGGTGTACAACAGAGCAATTAAAATTTAAAACAAAATCCAAACCAAGCTCAACTATTGATTAAATCAACCCATTCCTTCAGACACACACACACACACACACACCCCCCACAGAAAAATGGTCTGAAAAAGAAGTGTACCAATTTCCCAGCATAGTATTATTTACTTATTCTCCACTCTTCTTTTACATTCACATGCTGGCATTCAATAAAATAACACAGAGGAAAAAACAAGAAAAATATCCACTATCAAAAGATAAAAAGAACAGAATAAGCCCCAGAAATGACAAAGATGTTGAAACTATCAGCCAAAAGTTTTAAAATAACTACGATTAATATCATGAAGAATCTAATAGAAAAGATGGATAGCTGGCATGAGCAGATGGGAAATTTCAGCAGAGAGAAAAAAACTATAAAAAGTATCACATTACATGCTGTAAATAAAAAACTACTATGATGTCAAAGAAAAACAATTCTTTTGATGAGATTATCAGTAGTAAGCCTGAAGATAAGTCATGAGAAATTGTTCAAATTGAAACATAAAGAGAAAAACAACAACACAAAAATAAACAAACAAATTTAAAGATCCTAGAGTGCTGGACACTATAAAAAAAACTAACAAATACAATTAGCATTTGATCAGGAAAAGAGAAAGATAACAGAACAAAATAAATATTGGAAGAGATAGTGGCAAAGAATTTTCTATAATTAATGAAATATAACAAACCACAGATCCAGAAAGTACAGAAAACAATACAATGGAAAATACAATAAAATAAAAAATTAAATGGCTGAAAACCAAATACAAAAGAGAAGACAATTAGAGGGAGGGAAAGCCCATCATATACAGAGAAACAAAGATAAGAGTGACAGCAGAGTTCTCATGGGAAACTATGCAAGCCAGAGACAATGGTGTAACACCTTTAAAACATTGGAACACTCTCAACCTAGAATTATATACTCAGTGAAAATCTATCTTTCAAAAATAAAAGTGAAAAGATTTTTTTCAGATGGACAAATGCTGAGAAAACTCATAGCTGGCATACTTGCACTATGGGAAAGATTAAAGAAATTTCTTCAGGCAGAGAAATGTAATACTAGTGGAAACTTTGTTATTCACAAAGGATAGAAGAATGCTAGAAATGGCAAAAATGTGGGAAATTTAAAAAGACTTAGTCTTCTAAATTTTAAAAATGTAAATTGACAGCTTACAGTAAAATTTATGACATTGTATTTTTAGGTTTATAACATATGTAAAATAAAATGTATGATAATGATAGCGCAAAGGCAGATGTGGGAAAATGAAAGTATTTTTTAAATAGATCTTTATTGGAGTTTAATTTCTTCACAATACTGTGTTAGTTTCTGTTATACAACAAAGTGAAACAGACATATGCATACATATATCCCCATATCCACTCCCTCTTGAGCCTCCCTCCCACCCTCCCTGTCCCACGTCTCTAGGTCTTCGCAAAGCACTGAGCCAATCTCCCTGTGCTATGCTGCTGCTTCCTGCTTGGTAACTATTTTCCATTCAATAGTGTATATATGTCGATGCTACTCTCACTTTGCCCCAGCTTCTACCTCCCCCCCGTGTCCTCAAGTCCATTCTCTATGTCTACGTCTTTATTCCTGCCCTGCCAGTAGGTTCATCAGTACCATTTTTTTTTTAGATTCCATATATATGTGTTAGCATATGGTATTTGTTTTTCTCTTTCTGACTTACTTCACTCTGTATGACAGACTCTAGGTCCATCCACCTCACTACAAATAACTCAATCCCGTTTCTTTTTATGGCTGAGTAACATTCCATTGTATATATGTGCCACATCTTCTTTATCCATTCATCTGTTGATGGACACTTAGGTTGCTTCCATGTCCTGGCTATTGTAAATAGAGCTGCAGTGAACATTGTGGTACATGACTCTTTTTGAATTATGGTTTTCTCAGGGTATGTGCCCAGTGGTGGGATTGCTGGGTCATATGGTAGTATTTTGAGTTTTTTAAGGAAACTCCATACTGTGCTCCATAGTGGTTGTATCAATTTACCTTCCCACCAACAGTGCAGGAGCGTTCTTTTTTCACCACACCCTTTCTAACATCTATTGTTTGTAGATTTTTTGATAATGGCCATTCTGACCAGTGTGAGGTGATATCTCATTGTAGTTTTGATTTGCATTTCTCTTATAATTAGTGATGTTGAGCATCTTTTCATGTGCATTTTGGCCATCTCTATGTCTTCTTTGGTGAAATGTCTATTTAGGTCTTCTGCCCATTTTTTAAATGAATTGTTTGTTTTTTTGATACTGAGCTCCATGAGCTGCTTGTATATTTCAGAGATTAATCTTTGTCCGTTGTTTCATTTGCAAATATTTTCTCCCATTCTGAGGGTTGTCTTTTTGTCTTGTTTATGGCTTCCTTTGCTGTGCAAAAGCTTTGAAGTTTCATTAGGTCCATTTGTTTATTTTTATTTTTATTTCCATTACTCTAGGAGGTGGATCAAAAAAGATCTTGCTGTGGTTTATGTCAGAGTGTATTTCCTATGTTTTCCTCTAAGAGTTTTATAGTGTCTGGCCTTACATTTAGGTCTTTAATCCAATTTGAGCTTATTTTTGTGTATGGTGTTAGGTAGTCTTCTAATTTCATTCTTTTAGATGTAGTTGTCCAGTTTTCTTAGCACCAATTATTGAAGTGGCTGTCTTTTCTCCATTGTATGTCCTTGCCTCTTTTGTCATAAATTAGATGACCATAGGTGCATGAGTTTATCTCTGGGCTTTCTATCCTGTACTATTGATCTATATTTCTGTTTTTGTGTCAGTACCATACTGTCTTGATTACTGTAGCTTTGTAGTATAGTTTGAAGTTTGGGAGCCTGATTCCTCCAGCTCCGTTTTTCTTTCCCAAGACTGCTTTGGCTACTCAGGGTCTTGTGTGTTTCCATATGAATTGTAAAATTTTTTGTTCTAATTCTGTGAAGAATGCCATTGGTTGTTTTTTTTTTGCTGTACGTGGGCCTCTCACAGTTGTGCGCTCCTGGACTGGAGCACGAACCCATGTCTCCTGCATTGGCAGGCGGACTCTCAACCACTGCACCACCAGGGAAGCCCCATTGGTAGTTTGATAGGGATTGCGTTGAATCTGTAGGTTGCTTTGGGTAGTATAGTCATTTTCACAGTATTGATTCTTCCAATCCAAGAACATGGTAGATTTCTCCATCTGTTTATGTCATCTTTGATTTCTTTTATCAGTGTTTTATAGTTTTCTGAGTACAAGTCTTTCACCTCCTTGAGTAGGTTTATTCCTAGGTATTTTATTCTTTTTGTTGCAATGGTAAATGGGATTGTTTCCTTAATTTCTCTTTCTGATTTTTTGTTGTTAGTGTATAGGAATGCCAGAGATTTCTGTGCATTAATTTTGTATCATGCAACCATACCAAATTCATTGATTAGTTCTAGTAGTTTTCTGGTGGCATCTTTAGGTTTTTCTGTGTATAGTATCATGTCATCTGCAAACAGTGAAAGTTTTACTTCTTCTTTTCCAATTTGTATTCTGTTTATTTCTTTTTCTTCTCTGATTGCCATGGTTGGGACTTCCAAAACTGTGTTGAATAATAGTGGTGAGAGTGGACATCCTTGTCTTGTTCCTGGTCTTAGTGGAAATGCTTTCAGTTTTTCACCACTGAGTATGATGTTTGCTGTGTGTTTGTCATATATGGCCTTTTTATGTTGAGGTAGGTTCCCTCTATGCCCATTTTCTGGAGAGTTTTTGTCATAAATAGGTGTTGAATTTTGTCGAAAGCTTTTTGTGCATCTATTGAGATGATCATGTGGTTTTTATTCCTTAATTTGTTGATATGGTTTATCACATTGATTGATTTGCATCTATTGAAGAATCCTTGCATTCCTGGGATAAATACCACTTGATCATGGTATATGATCCTTTTAATATGTTGTTGGATTCTGTCCCCTAGTATTTTGTTGAGGATTTTTGCATCTATGTTCATCAGTGATATTGGTCTATAATTTTTTTTTTTGTGATATCTTTTTCTGGTTTTGGTATCAGGGTGATGATGACTTCATAGAATGAATTTGGTAGTGTTCCTCCCTCTTCAATTTTTTGGAAGAATTTGTGAAGTATCAGTGTTAGCGCTTCTCTAAATGTTAGATAGAATTCACCTGGTCCTGAACTTTTGTTTGTTGGAAGATTTTTAATTACAGTTTCAATTTAATTACTTGTGATAAGTCTGTTTATATTTTCTAATTCTTCCTGGTTCAGTCTTGGAGAATTGTACCTTTCCAAGAATTTGTCCATTTCTTCATGGTTGTCCTTTTTATTGGCATATAGTTGTTTGTAGTAGTCTCTTATAATCCTTTGTATTTCTGTGGTGTCAGTTGTGATTTCTCCTTTTTCATTTCTAATTTTATTGATTTGCATCCTCTCCCTTTTTTACTTCATGAGTCTGGCTAAGGGTTTATCAATTTTGTTTATCTTCTCAAAGAACCAGCTTTTAATTTTATTGATCTTTGCTATTTTCTTCGTTTCTATTTCATTTATTTCTGCTCTGATCTTTATGATTCCTTTCCTTCTACTGATTTGTGTTTTCTTTGTTCTTCTTACTCTAGTTGCTTTAGGTGTAGGGTTAGATTGTTTATTTGAGATTTTTCTTGTTTCTTGAGGTGAGATTGGATTGCTATAAACTTCCCTCTTAGAACTGCTTTTGCTACATCCATAGGTTTTGGGTCATCATGTTTTTGTTATCATTTGTTTCTATGTGTTTTTTAATTCCTTCTTTGATTTCTTCAGTGATCTCTTGGTTATTTAGTAGTGCACTGTTTAGCCTCCATGTACTTGTGTTTTTTACAAATTTTTTCCTGTAATTGATTTCCAGTCTCATAGCGTTGCGGTCAGAAAAGATGCTTGATAAGATTTCAATTTTCTTAAATTTACCAAGGCTTGATTTATGACTCAAGATGTGATCTATCCTGGAGGACGTTCCATGTGCACTTTAGAAGAAAGTGTATTCTGCCACTTTCAGGTGGAATGTCCTATAAATATCAAATAAATCTATCTGGTCTATTGTGTCATTTAAAGCTTGTGTTTCCTTATTTATTTTCTGTTTGAATGATCTGTCCATTGGTGTAAGTGGGGTGTTAAGGTCCCCTACTATTATTGTGTTACTGTCAATTTTCCATTTCATGGTTGTTAGCATTTGCGTTATGTATTGAGGTGCTCCTATGTTGGCTACATTACCATTTATAATTGTTATATCTTCTTTTTGGATTGTTCCCTTGAACATTATGTAGTGTCCTTCCTTACCTCTTGTGACAGTCTTTATTTTAAAGTCTATTTTATCTGAAACAACTATTGCTACTCCAGCTCTTTTGATTTCCATTTGCATGGAATATCTTTTTCCATCCCTTCACTTTCAGTCTGTATGTGTCCCTAGGTCTGAATTGGGTCTCTTGTAGACAGCATATGTATGGGTTTGTTTTTTTATCCATCCAGCCAGTCTGTGTCTTTTGGTTGGGACATTTAAACCATTTACATTCAAGGTTATTATTGATATATATGTTCCTATTACTATTTTCTTAATTGTTTTGGGTTTGTTTTTGTGGGTCTTTTTCTTCTCTTGTGTTTCCCGCCTAGAGAAGTTTCTTTAGCATTTGTTGTAAAGCTGGTTTGGTGGTGCTGAATTCTCTTAGCTTTGGCTTGTCTGAGAAGCTTTTGATTTCTCCATCGAATCTGAATGAGATCCTCACCGGGTAGAGTAATATTGGTTGTAGGTTTTTCTCTTTCATCACTTTAAGTATATCCTGCCACTCCCTTCTGGCCTGCAGAGTTTCTGCTAAAAAATCAGCTGATAACCTTTTGGGGATTCCTTTGTATGTTGTTTTTTGTTTTTCCCTTGCTGCTTTTAATATTTTTTCTTTGAATTTAATTTTTCTTAGTTTGATTAATATGTGTCTTGGTGTGTTTCTCTTAGGGTTTATCCTGTATGGGACTCTCTTGTGCTTCCTGGACTTGGGTGACTATTTCCTTTCCCATGTTAGGGAAGTTTTCCACTATAATCTCTTCAAATATTTTCTCACACCCTTTATTTTTCTCTTTTCTGCTGGGACCCTATAATTTGAATGTTGGTTTGTTTAGTGTTGTCCCAGAGGTCTCAGAGATTGTCTTCAATTATTTTCATTCTTTTTTCTTTATTCTGCTCCTCGGCAGATATTTCCACCATTTTGTCTTCCAGCTCAGTTATTCATTCTTCTGCTTCAGTTATTCTGTTATTGATTCCTTCTAGTGTATTTTTCATTTCAGTTATTGTGTTGTTCATCTCTATTTGTTTGTTCTTTAGTTCTTCTAGATCTTTGTTAAACATTTCTTGTATTTTCTCAATTCATGCCTCCATTCTATTTCAGAGATTCTGGATCATCTCTACTATCATTACTCTGAATTCTTTTTCAGGTAGATTGCCTTTTTCCTCTTCATTTATTGGGTCTTTTAGGTTTTTACTGTGCTCCTTCATCTGTTACATATATTTTTTCTGTCTCATTTTTTTTTCCTTTGTTTAATGAGTGAGATTGTGTTCCTGTCTTACTGGTTGTTTGGCCTGAGGCTCCAACACTGCAGTTTGTAGGCTGTTGGGTAGAGCTGGGTCTTGGTGCTGAGATGAAGACTTCTGGGAGACCTCACTCCGATGAATATTCCCTGGGGTCTGAGGTTCTCTGTTAGTCCAGTGGTTCTGACTTGGAGCTCCCACCACAGGAGCTTCAGCCTGACCCCTGGCTCATGAACCAAGATCCTGCAAGTGGCATAGGGTGGCAAAAAAATAAATAGATAAATAAAGGAGAACAATAACAAAGTAAAAAATAAAATTAGTCTAGGAAACTAACAGCTATATTAGAAAAAATATAAAAATATAGATGAAACAACAATCAGAATGTAAAACAGAACCACAATAGTAAAAAAGAGGAGGAGAAAAAAAAAGGTGGAAAAGGCCTTGGTTGTGGAGGGTGGGGGCCTAAGAAGGGGTGAGGTTTGGGTGGTGGGCAGGGCCTATTCTTAGTACCCACAGGGCAGGAAAAGGCGGGGTGGGAGGGTGGGAGTTGCAGCTTAGGCTCAACAAAACAGAAGGGACCCAAGTGTGCTTCTCTCTCCCACCTCTGGTCTCAGATGGTAGGGGACCCCACCTGGGAGCCCAGCAGGCTTCCTGGGCTCAAGCGGGCAGGGAAAACACCCTCTGCTCCTCTCCTGCTCCTCCTGTAATGGAGAGCCCCTCCCACCTGCCTCTCCTGATCTCCCCAGCCTTCCTTCTACACCCCCAGGACAAACCCAGCCCAGAGGGGACCTCTGAGAGCTGGGCAGACTTCCCCAACCGGTTAGGGAGGGGAAATGCTGGGGCTGCTCCCCCTGATCCGAGCCCTTGAGGGTCCCTCCAGGTGTGGGAACACCTCCATCCTCTCAGCCACCCCTCAGGGGCACTGGTCCTGTCCAGCCTCCACTTCTCCCCTCCCCTCAGTCCCCCCACATCCTATCGGTTCCCTTGGGGGTTCTCCCCATCTCCTTGGATGTTGGGGTCCTCCACCAGCATCTGCAGGTGCCCTAGTTGCGAAAGTATTCTGTTGAAACATGTTTATACTCTATGTGAAGTAGTATAATATTATTTGAATTCTTACTAAAATAAGAATGAATACTGTAGTCCTAGAATAATTACTAAAAACAACACAGATTACAGGTAGTAATCCAATAAATAAGATAGAATGGAATCATAAAATAGTAAATTAATCTGAAAGAATTTGGGAAAAGAGAAAAATCAGAGAACCTAATAACAATTTCAAAACATATTTAAAAAAACCTGATATAACTGAAAAAGGGACACAGTCAAATCCACAATTAGAGTTGAAGATTTCAACACTTCACCCTTAGGAATAATTAGAACAACTAAATAAGGCTATAGAATACCTGAGCAAAGTCATTAGATAATTTTGCCTAATTAATAATTATAGAAAAATCCACTCACAAAAACAGAATCCACATTCAAATCCATATTGATCATTCAACAAGATAGGCAATATTCATAAAAAAATTAAAAGGAATCAAATTACATAAAGTATACTCTGAACAAATTGAACTTAACTAAAAATAAAAAAATAAAAACCTGTCTGAAACACCCTCAAATAATTGAAAACTAAACAATATAGTTTACATGTAATTTTCTTTTTTTGTAGTGTTTTTATCTGGTTTTGATGTTAAGGTAATGGTGACTTCATAAAATAAGTCTAGGAGTGTTGCCTCTTCTTTAATTGTTTGGAATAGTTTGAAAAGGATAAATATTAATACTTTTAAAAATGTTTTATAGAAGTGACCTGTGAAGCCATCTGCTTCTGGACTTTTGTTTGCTGGGATTTTTAAAATTTTATTACATATTCAATTTTATCGCTAGTGTTCAGTCTGTTCAGATTGTCTGTTTCTTCCTGATTCAGTCTTGGAAGATTGTATGTTCCTAGAAATTTATCCATTTCTTCTAGTTTGTTCAATTTGTTGGCATATAACTCTTCATAGTATTCTCTTATGATTATTTGTATCTCTATGATATCAGTTGTTGTTTCTCCTCTTTGATTTCTTATTTTATTTATTTGGGTCATCTCTGTTTTCTTCTTGATGAGCCTGGCTAAAGGGTCATCAACTTTGTCTATCTTTTCAAAATACCAGCTCTTGGTTTCATTGGTCTTTTCTATTGTTTTGTTTTTGTGTGGGTTTTGTATTATTATTATTACTTTTGGTCTCTATTTCCTCTCTGATTTTTTAAAAAATATTTATTTGGCTGCACTGTGTCTTAGTTGCAGCACACAGGACCTTTAAGTTGCGGCATGCAGGATCTAGTTCCCTGACCAGGGATTGAACACAGGCCTCCTGCATTGAGAGCGCACAGTCTTAACCACTGAATCACCAGGAAAGTTCCTCCTCTCTGATCTTTATTCTTCCCTTTTGCTGACTTTGGGCTTTGTTCTTCTTTTTCTAATTTCTTTAGGTTGTTTATTTGAGATTTTTCTTGTTTCTTGAGATAGACCTATATCTCTATAAATCTCCCTCTTAGAACTGCTTTTGCTTTGCCCCATAGGTTTTGGAAAGTTGTGTTTTTATTTTCATTTGTCTTGAGATATTTTCTGATTTCCTTCTTGTTTTCTTCATTGACCCATTGTTTTTTTTTTGTTTTTTTTTTTTTGTGGTACATGGGCCTCTCACTGTTGTAGCCTCTCGCATTGTGGAGCACAGGCTATGGACGTGCAGGCTCAGTGGCCATGGCTCACGGGCCCAGCCGCTCCGCGACATGTGGGATCTTCCCAGACTGGGGCACGAACCCGTGTCCCTTGCATCGGCAGGTGGACTCTCAACCACTGTGCCACCAGGGAAGCCCGACCCATTGGTTTTTTAGTAGCATGTTGTTTAGTCTCCACGTGTTTCTGTTTCTCCCATTTTTCTTCCCATAATTGATTTCTAGTTTCATACTGTTGTGATTGAAAAAAATGCTTGGTACAATTTCTATCCTCTTAAATTTGTTGAAACTTGTTTTGCGGTCTAGCATGTGATCTATCCTGGAGAACATTCCATGTGCACTTGAAAAGAATGTGTATGCTGCTATTTTTGGATGGAATGTCCTATAGGTATCTATTAAGTCCAACTTGTCTGACGTGTCATTTAAAGCTAGTTTCCTTATTGATTTTCTGCCCAGATGATATGTTCATTGATGTAAGTGGGGTGTCAAAGTTCGCTACTATTATTGTATTATTGTTAATTTCTTCCTTTATGTCTGTTAATATTTGCTTTATATATTTAGGTGCACCTTTGTTGGGTACATATACGTTAATCAGTGTTATATCCTCTTCTTGTATTAATCCCTTTATCATTATATAATGTCCTTCTTTGTCTTTCGTTACAGACTTTGTTTTAAAGTCTATTGTGTCTGATATGAGTATTGCTATCCCTGCTTTTTTGTTATTTCCGTTTGCATGGAATATAATTTCTACCCCCTCACTTTCAGTCTGTGTGCATCTTTAGCTGTGAAGAGAATCTCTTGTAAGCAGCATATAGACGGATCTTATTTCTTTATCCAATCAACCATCCAATGTCATTTGATTGGAGCATTTAATCCATTGACACTTAAAGTAATTACTGATAGGTATTTAATTATTTCCATTTTGTTACTTGTTTTCTGGTTGTTTTTGTAGTTCTTCCCTGTTCTTTCCTTCTTTTAGTTTCTTCCCTGTGGTTTGATGATTTTCTTTAGTGATATGCTTGTGTTCCTTTGTCTCTAGTTTTTGTGTATCTATTGTAGGATTTGATTTGTGGTTACCATGGGATACATATATGTTGACCTCTAGCTATATCTACTTGTTTTAAACTGATATTCATTTAAGTTCAAACATATTCTAAAAGATCTACACTTTTTACTCCCCTCCCCCACATTTTGTGTTTTTGATGTCATATTTTACATCTTTGCATATATTCTTTTACTGTTTATTATAGTTATAGTTGATTTCACAATTTTTTGTCTTTTAATGTTTGTACTAGCTTATTTAAGTGGTTCATCTTCAGCCTTTACTATATATTTGCTTTTACTAGTGGGATTTTTCCTTTCCTATAGATACTTCTTGTTGTAGCCTTTTCCTTTCCTCTTAGAGAAGATCCTTCAACATTTCTTTTAGGGTCAGTTTAGTATTGGTGAATTCTTTTATTTTTTGCTTGTCTGGAATGTTCTTCATCTCTCCTTCAGTTCTAAATGATAATCTTGCTGGTAGAGTATCCTAGGTTGTAGATTTTTCCCTTTCAGAATTTAAAATATATCATGCCCCTCCCTTCTGGCCTAAAAATCTTCTGCAGAAAAGTCAGCTGATAGCCTTATGTAGGTTCCCTTGTATATGACTGTTTGTCTCTTGCTGCCTTTAAAAATTCTCTCTTTATCTTTAACTATTGCCATTTTAATTAGGTTATGCTTGGTGTGAGTCTGTTTGGGCTCATCTTGTTTGGGATCCTCTGTGCTTCCTGTACCTGGATGTCTGTTTCCTTCTTCAGGTTCAGGAGGTTTTCAGCCATAATTTCAACAAATACACTTTTGACCCCCTTCTCTCTCTCTTCTTTTCTGGGACCCCTGTAATACAATGTTGGTATGCTTGATGTCATCCCAGAGGTCTCTTAAACTGTTTTCATTTTCAAATTTGCTTTACTTTTTTCTGTTTTGATTGGTTAATTTCCTTTATTCTATCTTCCAGATCACGTATGCATTCTTTTGTATCACCTACTCTGTTCTTTCTCGTGTGTTTTTCATTTCAGTTATGTTATTCTTCAGTTCTGGCTGGTTCCTTTTTGTATTATGTGTGTATAATATTTTCCTATATAGAACAAATTACGGACATGTTTTATTCTCTTATCTTATGTGTACTTTGACTAACCCATGGTTATTTGGACAAATTTTGAATTATTTCCCTTGGTAGGAAATAACCAAGACCATACATTTGCAAGGGGTCTAGCTAAGCACATGGGCATACCAAGAGCCTCAAAACCATTTTTCTCATGGCAGCTCTGACTGAGGTAAATAGAATTTGAATGTAAATCCTGCCCTGACCAGTGAGAAGCAGTCTCTTAGTCACTGAGCTGACATGCCAAGACCTCTTCTCTTGCCCGGGATAGGTTTGATGTATAGACCTCAGGACTGTGGGCTCAGGATGCTGTGTGTGTCATTCACCACCATGCTCCATCTTCCTTGTCATCACGAACAATGAACACCATGAACAGGTTGGGAGGTGTGACCCTTCTGTCATTGGGTGGCTGCTCACCAGCTTCAGAAGGAATGCACTGACACTAGCAAAACCCTTAAGGAGAGGAACTGAGAAACCCGAAGATGAAAAAGCAGCAAGGCTTCAGAAACTTGGGTGCATGTGGCGCTGAATGGCTCTTCAAATTGCTATGATTTGTTCTTGAGAATTTTTCAGGAGGATAGGAACTGCGAAGAGAGGATCATGCAATTGGGGCTTTTAGCATAACGAAGCAGGGCTATAGGTGCCGTTTTAATAACCAAGCATATTTGGTCAGGTTAATAATTAGCCTTCCCCTTTCCCCTAAGCCCCGCAACACACTAAGCCTGTAAAACAGATATAAATTTGAACTGTAGCAACCAGAATATGCATTAAACATAAAATAGAACTTTTAGAACCTGTGATTCCTAATGAGGAGGTCCAGCAGAATCACCTGGGATTCTTTTTCAGAATAAGCATGTCTGAATTCATCTCAGGCTTACTTTATAGAGGGGGCTGGAGAATCTCCATTTTAGTTTGGACTCACCATTGGGAAGGCCCCTCTTCTATTTTCATCTTTTGGAGCACCGGGCTCCTTGAGAAGATTTTCCCTATTGATGTGGACCTAACTTCCCTATCAGCTCACATTTGGCAAGAAGATGGCCCTCTGTGTATATAAAGCACAGGACCTGGTAATAAGGGGACAAATTGTTTTCTGAAACGCCAGCAGAGGGAGCTGAGATACAAGTTTTCCTCTTGCCAACTATTCCCATGGTTACAGATGAAAAAATACAAACTTTTCCCGACTAGGTTATAATTTGGCACAGATTAAGCAAAGATCCTAATATTCCAGAATTTGGCAAGTGAGTGTGCCTGGTATTTCAGTACCACTTTCCTTCCTGAGCCAGCCATGTGGTCCTTGTCTTTGAGTGATGGGAGAACAGATGTAGCACTGTGTCCCAATGTGGACATTTATGCTGCCTTATGATCCTCTTCTGGTAGAGACAAAGAGAGGAGAATCAAACTGGATTACAAGACAAATGGCTAATACATTTCTCTTCGGATTTTTTTCTAGTAAGTTAAAGAATGACTTTACTTAAAGTAATAGTGTTATTTATTCTTTGTGAGAGATGACTGATGACAAACCCTTCCATTTGATCCATAAAAAGAACAGCTAGGGGCTTCCCTGGTGGCGCAGTGGTTGAGAGTCCGCCTGCCGATGCAGGGGACACGGGTTCGTGCCCCGGTCCGGGAAGATCCCACATGCCGCGGAGCAGCTGGGCCCGTGAGCCATGGCCGCTGAGCCTGCGTGTCCGGAGCCTGTGCTCCACAACGGGAGAGGCCACAGCAGTGAGAGGCCCGCGTACCACAAAAAAAAAAAAAAAAAAAAAAAAAAAAAAGAACAGCTAATTACTCAGGAGAGAGTATGAGGTTGAGTTTATGCCAGGTCTGTAAATGAGTCAAATAGATAATTTATAAAGGAAAAGGAGAATCAGTCATAGAAAGGGAGGAAAAAATAATAATTCAACCTAACTTGGCAATTGTGAAGAGAAATGGAAATGCTTAAGAGAAAAAAATACAAACTTGAAATGTCAAAGACATGCACTGATGAACAGAATCCGTTAAGTTCTTGAGTAAATGGAATAATGACAATAATTTTATATTAGTGGCAGAACTTCACATTATTTCCTGGGTATTAGTGGGGCTAATAATCAGGCTAAAAACAGCCGTAGGACTTTTATTTATTTAGCCCCTATGATAAGTCAGGCCTGGCTTTTCTGATTTCTGCATAGATGAACACCAGCCTAGGAGCACTCAGAGTTATTCCATCTGAAGAACATGCTCAGTTTTTGGAATTTAACTCCCAGTCTAGGTGCGAGCTCTGGACACACCTGGACCATCCCCTCTTCCTGGAAGATGTCTCTGCAGCAGTTGAGTAACAGTTTCTTCTCAGGAGTTCAAAACCCTCAGTCATCTGGTTGAAATATTTTTTCCTTGATATGAACTTGGTGGCTTTTTCTAGTTCTTATATAACTAACTGGTATGTCAACTGGGGGCTGACCTGCCCCTTGAGATGTACGTAAAATTACCTTCAACTCTCTAATAACTGGGCCTGTGGAAAGTGAAACAAGATTTCTGCTACATTTCCCTAGGGCAGACCAGTCTTACATTGTTCTCTGAGTCTCCTCTGCCTCTTTGGCTTTCCGCTTCCTCCTGGGTTGTCTAGGTCATCCCATGCCAAATGTGAAACATAGTCGCTTTAGTTTCCACCACAAAAACTCACTCAAATAAGCATGTGTAAGACTCTTAACAGAAGAGGGCCCTGAGGAATTGATGAAGGATGTCTAGGTGAGAGGTCACAGCTCAAAATGCAATTCCTCCTTCTCAATGGCACACAATTCTCTCTCTCCTCCTCTCTGCTTTCCAGTGGATTTCCTGAGGAGGTCCAATGACTTCTTTTATTTTCAGAGTATTTCAGCCCTTTTCTCTTGAGCCTTGGTTTTGGCCTTCATGGAGGTCCCTGGTGATGGTGACTGAGGAGAAGTGGAAGTGAACTTTTCCCCCAGGTTCTTCTCAAATTATTTTTCTAAAGGGGAAGAGTCTTCTTCCTAAGACAAATTTTGGTGCAAACCATAGGTTAATATTTTGTCAACCTCACGATGATGATTTTAACTCAATTACTCAGTAGCAACTCCCACCTACATTAAGCTCCATTCACAACATTGATATTGATACATAGAAATGACTGGTTGGAAAAAGGAGGAGCTGAAAATATTCTTTAATAAGAAAAACATGCACTACAAAAGCATTCTTATTAAAGCAATAATACAGATGAAAAGAAAAATCCAATCAGTTCAGATGGGCATGTAATCATAATAAAACATCTCATTACTTCCTTCTGCCCCCTCTTCTCCCACCTGCTCCCCAGAGGCAGCCACTTTTGACAATTTCTGCTTTTAGTTCTTCTGATGGTTACAATCATAACTTCCCTGAATGAGAGAAATGACTAAGCCCTGAGCATGAGTGCAGACCATGTGCACTAGAAGGTTTAACTTGAAACATGTGGGCAGGAAGTTAGGTTAGAACTACTTAAAATGCTGAAAGAGGATAGGCCCTTTCACTGCTGTTTGCCTCCTCAAACCCAGTGATCACGATCAGCATCACCTTGGGAACTCTGCAGAAAAGCAATTTCTCTGGCCCCATCCTGGGACTTACTGAACCAGAACCTATGGGGTGGGGCCCAGCAATGGGTGTTTTAGCAAATTCTCAGGGTGATTCTGATGCATGCTCAAGTTTGAGAGGCACTGCTCTAAATCAGCCACAGAAATCCTATTCCTCTTGCCCGTGATTGGCTTAGGGTGGACACGTGACCCTGTTCTGGCTAATGAGATGCCACAGGAGGTTTGTTTGAGGGGCTTCTGGGAAAAGAGTTCTTGCTCTTAAAAGAGGTGCATGGAAGATTGGGAGCCATCCTTGGTCCTTCCACCAGATATAGTCACCTCTAGGTGAGAGGATGGAACTGCTGTGGCGTCTATTGGCGGTGGGGTGAAGTGCCAGAGTGAAGAGGGCGGAGTTGAGAGGTGGAAAGAATCTGATGCCCTAATGATATCCCAGGGCTCCAAAATTAACAATCTTGGACTCATTCTCCCATGGACTTTTTTTGTTGTATGCATAGGGGAGGAGAGGGGATAGGCGAATGAATCTACTCCAGCATTTATTCCATAGGCATTTGTTCAATCATTTTCACACCTGACATCCCTGAATCCAGGACCCCTCTTCTGCTGCAGCCTTCTCTTGGGCATGTTCTGAGCTGATATCCCTTCTGCCAATGTTTATCCCTCAGTGTAATTCTACCCAAGAATCATGAAAATCCTTGGTCTGCTGATCCTCTCCTATGCTCTCCACTCTTCCTGGTCCTTCCTTATTGCCATTTAGATGGGATGTGGGGAGACAAGAGAGAGAAAGGAATATGCTTAGTTTGCTAACTTGAATCAGAAGGCCTAGTTTGTTTGTTTGCTCTTATTGAGACTTGGCACTCATTGTCCCTGGTGACCCATTTCAAAAGGAGAAGGAAAGATGAAGTGCATGGAGAAGGAGGAGAGCTGTTCAGTGTGGTCTCTTCTGGCACATCCATGTAACCCTTGTGGGACGTTTCCGTATATGGAAATTATGCTTAACTCTTTCATACCCAAAATGTAGATCCTTCACGAGAGACAGGAATACTGCAGCAAGTCATTGTGGCAATAGAGAAGGCCAGCAGGGCTCCTGAGCTTGCCTTATGTGGCTTCTACCCTTTCCTGGAGCTTGGGCCAACATCCTTCCCTCCCAGAAGTTATTGAAACTGAAGTTTCAGCTGCTGAGCACAGAAGGATTGAAAATGTGTGTATAGTTATATCCAAAACCTCAACCACATGATGTAATCTTTTTTAGCATACCTTAATTTAACATAACTTATTTTTTTATTTTTAATTTTATTGGAGTATCGTTGATTTACAAAGCTTTGTTAGTTTCAGGTGTACAGCAAAGTGATTCAGTTATACTATACATATATTCATTCTTTTTCAGATTCTTTTCCCATATAGGTTATCACATGATACAATCTTGAGTTAGAACTTACACTGGTGAGAAACCACCATGCGGTCTCTAGGGACATCTTGGATAGGCATCTGTATTCTACTTTATATAATAATTTTCCAGCTTACAAGTCCTTCAACCTGATGTGCTTTTGCCACAGCTATTTCAATTTACTCTTTGATCATAATTGAACTATACATGTGATTCTTTTTCTCTCTTTAAATGTCAGAACATGACATTCTGTTGTTTAGAAGAACAACCCTGGGTTGTTGAGGATGGCCCAGGATGGAGAGGCTTTTACTGCCTCTAGAACTGAGTCAATTCACTCCTTTCTTTTTGAGCTTCAGTTTCTTCTGCTGCAAAAGATGGAGATTAATCACAGCTTCTGACAGGTTTGTGGTGCTGAGGCTTGACAGCAGTGGTAGGTAACACTGCAATGTTGTGTAAGAAGAGCCAAAGGTCTGAAGTATAAGTAAGTACACCATCCCCACCATTGAGAGCAGCAATAATCACTTGACCTTTTACATTTTCACTTAAAAAGTAGATGCAAGAGTGCGATTCTTTCCAGGGAGGCGTCCGCATGGTACCGGGAGTGTGTCTGATGAGGAGGATGTGCCACATGGCCTTGGCTTTGTAGTGGTCCAGCCTGAATGCCAGTTCTTCTTCTCCAGATTGCAGTTTCATCTTCCACAGGTTGAGCAGGGCTAGTGGTGCTCACCCATCCCAGGTGGGGGTCCCTGATGCCAGGCCTGGGGTGGGGCTCCTCCCCCACCCCACCCCCAACCCTGCTGGAGGCTGGGCCACGTGCAGTTCTGAGTCCCCCAGGGCCACAGCCCAGGAGAGTGAGGTGCCCGAGCCCGGGGCAGCTGAGGAGACGTTGAAAGAACAATGGCAATAGAAAATCAATACAACATGAAAACTGGAATCTGCTTCCTGAATGCATTGGAAAATCAGGGACTAGTAGAAGGATAGCATACCACACAGAAACACTCTTCCATTCATTGTTGCCGTGTGGCTGACAGGGTCTTGGTGCTCCAGCTGGGTGTCAGGCCTGAGCCTCTGAGGTGGGAGAGCCGAGTTCAGGACACTGGACCACCAGATTGGCAAGAACTCTCCCAGAGATTTCCATCTCAACGCTAAGACCCAGCTCCACACAATGACCCACAAGCTCCAGTGCTGGACACTCCATGTCAAACAACTAGCAAGACAGGAACACAACCCCATCCATTACCAGAGAGGCTGCCTAAAATAATAAGTTCACAGACACCCCAAAACACACCACTGGATGCGGTCCTGCCCACTAGAAAGACAAGATCCAGACTCATCCAGCAGAACACAGGCACCAGTCCCCTCCACAAGGAAGCTTACACAACCCACTGAACCAACCTTACCCACTGGGGGCAGACACCAAAAACAATGGGAACTACGAACCTGCAGCCTGCGAACAGGAGACCCCAAACACAGTAAGATAAGCAAAATGAGAAGACAGAGAAATATGCAGCAGATGAAGGAGCAAAGTAAAAACCCAAAAGACCAAACAAATGAAGAGGAAATAGGCAGTCTACCTGAAAAAGAATTCAGAGTAATGAGAGTAAAGATGATCCAAAATCTTGGAAATAGAATGGAGAAAATACACGAAACCTTTAACAAGGACCTAGAAGAAATAAAGAGCAAACCAACCATGACGAACAACACAATAAATGAAATTAAAAATTCTCTAGAAGGAATCAATAGCAGAATAACTGAGGCAGAAGAACAGATAAGTGACCTGGAAGATAAAATACTGGAAATAACTACCACAGAGCAGAATAAAGAAAAAATGGAAAGAATTGAGGAGAGTCTTAGAGACCTCTGAAACAATATTAAATGCACCATCATTCAAATTATAGGAGTCCCAGAAGAAGAAGAGAAAAAGAAAGGGACTGAGAAAATATTTGAAGAGATTATAGTTGAAAACTTCCCTAGTATGGTAAAGGAAATAGTCACTCAAGTCCAGGAAGTGCAGAGAATCCCATACAGGATAAATCCAAGGAGAAACATGCCAAGACACATGTTAATCAAACTATCAAAAATTAAATACAAAGGAAAAATATTAGAAGCAGCAAGGGAAAAGCAACAAATAACATACAAGGGAATCCCCATAAGGTTAACAGCTGATCTGTCAGCAGAAACTCTGCAAGCCAGAAGGGAATGGCAGGACATAATTAAAGTGATGAAAGGGAAAAATCTACAACCAAGATTACTCTACCCAGCAAGGATCTCATTCAGATTCGAGGGGGAAATTCAAATCTTTATAGACAAGCGAAAGCTAAGAGAATTCAGCACCACCAAACCAGCTTTACAACAAATGTTAAAGGAAATTTTCTAGGCAGGAAGCACAAGAGAAAGAAAAGATTTATAAAAACAAACCCAAAACAATTAAGAAAATAGTAATAGGAACATACATATCAATAATTACCTTAAATGTAAATAGATTAAGTGCTCCAACCAAAAGGCATAGACTGGCTGAATGGATACAGAAACAAGGCCCATATATACGCTGTCTACAAGAGACCCAATTCAGACCTAGGGACACGTAGAGACTGAAAGTGAGGGGATGGAAAAAGACATTCCATGCAAATGGAAATCCAAAGAAAGCTGGAGTAGCAATTCTCATATCAGACAAAATAGACTTTAAAATAAAGGCTATTACAAGAGACAAAGAAGGACACTACGTAATGATTGAGGGATCAATCCAAGAAGAAGATATAACAATTGTAAATATTTATGCACCCAACATAGGAGCACCTCAGTACATAGGGCAAATGCTAACAATCATGAAAGGGAAAATTGACAGTAACACAATAATAGTAGAGGACTTTTAACACCCCACTTTCACCAATGGGCAGATCATCCGAAATGAAAATAAATAAGGAAACACAAGCTTTAAATGACCCATTAAAAAAGATGGGCTTAATTGTTAGTGATAGGACATTCCATCCAAAACCAACAGAATACATTTTCTTCTCAAGTGCTCATGGAATAGTCTCCAGGATAGATCATATCCTGGATCACAAACCAAGCATTGGTAAATTTAAGAAAATTGAAATCATAGCAAGTATCTTTTTTGACCACAATGCTGTAATACTAGATATCAATTACAGGAAAAAATTCTGTAAAAAATACAAAGACATGGAGGCTAAACAACATGTTACTAAATAACCAAGGGATCACTGAAGAAATCAAAGAGGAAATCAAAAATACGTAGAAACAAATGACAATGGAAACAAGATAACCCAAAATCTATGGGATGCAGCAAAAGCAGTTCTAAGAGGGAAGTTGATAGCAATACAATCCTACCTCAAGAAACAAGAAAAATCTCAAATAAACAAACTAACCTTACACCTAAAGGAACTAGAGAAAGAAGAACAAGCAAAACCAAAAGTTAGCAGAAGGAAAGAAATCATAAAGATCAGAGCAGAAATAAATGAAATAGAAACAAAGAAAACAATAGCAAAGATCAACAAAACTAAAAGCTGGTTCTTTGAGAAATTAAACAAAATTGATACACCATTAGCCAGACTCATCAAAAAAACGAGGGAGAAAGCTCAAATCCACAGAATTAGAAATGAGAAAGGAGAAGTAACAACTGACACTTCAGAAATGCAAAGAATCATGAGGGATTACTACAAGCAACTATATGCCAGTAAAATGGACAACCTGGAAGAAATGGATAAAATCTTCGAAAAGCACAACCTTCCAAGACTGAACCAGGAAGAAATAGAAAATATAAACAGACCAATCACAAGCACTGAAATTGAAACTGCGATTAAAAATCTTCCAACAAACAAAAAGCCCAGGACCAGATGGCTTCACAAGCGAATTATATCAAACATTTAGAGAAGAGATAACACCTATCCTTCTCAAACTCTTCCAAAATATAGCAGAGGGAGGAACACTCCCAAACTCATTCTACGAGACCACCATCCCCCTGATACCAAAACCAGAGAAAGATATCACAAAAATGAATACTAGAGGCCAATATCACTGATGAACATAGATGCAAAAATCCTCAACAAAATACTAGCAAACAGAATCCAACAACACATTAAAAGGATCATACACCATGATCAAGTGGGGTTTATCCCAGGAATGCAAGGATTCTTCAATATACGTAAATCAATCAATGTGATACACCATATTAACTGAAGAATAAAAACCATATGATCTTCTCAATAGATGCCAAAAAAGCTTTTGACAAAATTCAACACACATTTATGATAAAAACCCTCCAGAAAGTAGGCATAGAGGGAGCTTACCTCAACATAATAGAGGCCATATATGACAAACCCACAGCCAGCATCATTCTCAATGGTGAAAAACTGAAACCATTTCCACTAAGATCAGGAACAAGACAAGTTTGCCCACTCTCACCGCTATTATTCAACATAGTTTTGGAAGTTTTAGCCACAGCAATCAGAAAAGAAAAAGAAATAAAAGGCATACAAATTGGAAAATAAGAAGTAAAACTGTCACTGTTTGCAGATGACATGACACTATACATAGAGAATCCTAAAGATGTTACCAGAAAACTACTAGAGCTAATCGATGAATTTGGTAAAGTAGCAGGATACAAAATTAATGCACAGAAATCTCTTGCATTCCTATACACTAATGATGAAAAATCTGAAAGAGAAATTAAGGAAACACTCCCATTTACCACTGCAACAAAAAGAATAAAATACCTAGGAATAAACCTACCTAAGGAGGCAAAAGACCTGTATGCAGAAAACTATAAGAAACTGATGAAAGAAATTAAAAGTGATACAAACAGATGGAGAGATATACCATGTTCTTGGATTGGAAGAATCAACATTGTGAAAATGACCATACTACCCAAAGCAATCTACAGATTCAGTGCAATCCCTATCAAACTGTCAATGGCATTTTTCACAGAACTAGGACAGAAAATTTCACAATTTGTATGGAAACACAAAAGACCCCGAAGAGCCAAAGCCATCTTGTGAAAGAAAAATGGAGCTGGAGGAATCAGGCTCCCTGACTTCAGACTATACTACAGAGCTACAGTAATCAAGACAGTATGGTACTGACACAAAAACAGAAATATAGATCAATGGAATAGGATAGAAAACCCAGAGGCAAACCCACACACATATGGTCACCTTATATTTGATAAAGGAGGCAAGAATATACGATGGAGAAAAGACAGCCTCTTCAATAAGTGGTGCTGGGAAAACTGGACAGCTAAATGTAAAAGCATGAAATTAGAACACTTCCTAACACCATGCACAAAAATAAACTCAAATTGGATTAAAGACCTAAATGTAAGGCCAAACACTATAAAACTCTTAGAGGAAAACACAGGCAGAACATTCTATGACATAAATCACAGCAAGATCCTTGTTGACCCACCTCCTAGAGAAATGGAAATAAAAACAAAAATAAGCAAATGGGACCTAGTGAAACTTAAAAGCTTTTGCACAGCAAAGGAAACCATAAACAAGGTGAAAAGACAATCCTCAGAATGGGAGAAAATATTTGCAAACGAAGCAACTGACAAAGGATTAATCTCCAAAATATACAAGCAGCTCATGCAGCTCAATATCAAACAAACAACCCAATCCAAAAATGAGCAGAAGACCTAAATAGACATTTCTCCAAAGAAGAGATACAGATTGCCAACAAACACATGAAAGAATGCTCAACATCATTAATCATTAGAGGAATGCAAATCAAAACTACACTGAGGTTTCACCTCACACCAGTCAGAATGGCCATCATCAAAAAATCTACAAACAATAAATGCTGGAGAGGGTGTGGAGAAAAGGGAACTCTCTTGCACTGTTGGTGGGAATGGAAATTGATACAGCCACTATGGAGAACAGTATGGAGGTTCCTTAAAAAACTAAAAATAGAACTACCATATGCCCCAGCAATCCCACTGCTGGGCATACACCCTGAGAAAACCGTAATTCAAAAATAGTCATGCACCACAATGTTCACTGCAGCACTATTTCCAATAGCCAGGACATGGAAGCAACCTAAGTGTCCATCAACAGATGAATGGATAAAGAAGATGTAGCACATATATGCAATGGAATATTATTCAGCCATAAAAAGAAATGAAATTGAGTTATTTGTAGTGAGGTGGGTGGACCTAGAGTCTGTCATACAGAGGGAAGTAAGTCAGAAAGAGAAAAACAAATACCATATGCTAACACATATTATGGAATCTAAAAAACAAAAAAAAGGTTCTGAAGAACCTAGGGGCAGGACAGGAATAAAGATGCAAATGTAGAGAGTAGACCTGAGGACACGGGAAGGGGGAAGGGTAAGCTGGGACGAAGTGAGAGAGTAGCATTGACATGTATACACTACCAAATGTAAAATAGATAGCTAGTGGGAAGCAGCCACATAGCCCAGGGAAATCAGCTCGGTGCTTTGTGACCACTTACAGGGATGGAATAGGGAGGGTGGGAGGGAGACACAAGTAGGATGGGATATGGGGATATATGTATACATATAGCTGATTCACTTTGTTATACAGCAGAAACTAACACAACATTGTAAAGCAATTATACTCCAATAAAGATGTTAAAAAAAAGAAAAAGTAGATGCATATCCCTATAGCTTTGCTTGTCTAAGTCTTATCTGTAATGTACTGGCAGGAAAGTTTTGGTTTCTTTAAAATGGGAGTGAAAATTTAAAGGCATATTTTAAAGCATTCTAAGTGTAGACATTTTTATGATTCTCCCTTGCATTTACCCACATGTGATTTGACATATTTTATAGTGCTATGCATTTACTCTCTCTTTCCAAAGCTAGTAACTTAATTTTCATAGAAAGAGTTATGTTTTTTTCTTTGCAGAAACTCATATTTCATTAGTTTAGGTAATCAACTTCATCCTATAATTAGAATAGTAAGTACAGCTTGTAATACCTTGGGACACACTCACTTGGGAACAGATCCAACTGAGTTTATATGTACAATATACTTGGTAGGAGTGGAAGTGAATGAGGCATGACCAGCCCTGGGCAGTCAGCGGGCCTTGTCAAGTTTTACAGAGTACTGGACAGAGTTGGCAAGGTGGTTTAGGGCAGGTGCGTTAATGGAGCCTTTTGTGTGCCAAGCAAATGTGTTCCCCCTTACCCTCCCACACTGTTGGTAGAAATGTAAATTTGTGTAGCCACTATGGAAAACAGTATGGAGGTTCCTTAAAAAACTAAAAATAGAACTACCATATGATCCAGCAATTCCACTCCTGGGTATATATCTGGAAAAGAAAAAAACTCTAATTTGAAAAGATACACGCACCCCAATGTTCACAGAGCACTATTTATAATAGCCGAGACATGGAAGCAACCCAAGTGCCCATCAACAGACAATTGGCCTTAGAAGATGTGATATACATATCACATATATATATGTATGTAATGAAATCTTACTCAGCCCTAAAAAAGAATGAAATATTGCCATTTGCAGCAACATGGATGGATATACAGATATTATACTTAGTGAAGTAAGTCAGAGAAAGACAGAACTGTATATTCAACATCTTGTAATAACCTATCATGCAAAAAAAATCTGAAAAAAAATATATTACTGAACCACTCTACTGTACACTTGAAACTAGCATAATATTGTAAGTCAACTATACTTCAATTTTTAAAAATGTGTGTTCCCTTCGAATTGGTCCTCTAGAGACTGGCTACTCAAAGTGTGATCTGGGGACCAGCAGTGTTGCATCATCTGAAATGTGTTAGGAATGCAGTGTCTCAGGTCTCACCCCAAACCTCCTGAATCAGAATGTACATTTTAGCATGAACTCTAATATTTCAAAATCGTAGAATATTCTGAGAATAACTGCTCCAGTGTCTGCTTTAAGGCCTCTGTACTTCCCACTCTACACACTGAAATAGATATGTCATGAATATGTCAAACCTTGTTCTGAAAAAACAGGAAAGACTGTTTTGTTGGAAATTGGCCCCCAGAGCCAGCTTATGAACTGCCCAAGAAAATCAGTTTTAGAGTCTTTGTATGAGTTTTTGCCTGCTATTACAACAAATTACCAGAAGCCCAGTGGCTTAAAGCAACCCAGATTTATTCTCTGATAATACTGGAGGTCAGAACCCCAAAACTGGTCCTAATGGGCTAAAGTCAAGGTGTCAGCAGGGCTAGTTTGCTCTGAGGGCTCTTAGGGAGGACTTCTCTCCTTACCTTTTCCAGCTTCTAGAGGTCATCTGCATTCCTTGGTCTGTGGCCCGTTTCTCGCCTCATTCCAACCTCTGCTTCCGTAATTCACATAACCTCCCCCTGCCTCCTCGTTAAAAGGCCCTTTATGATTACACTGGGCCCACCTGGATAGTTCAGGATCGTGTTCCCATCTCAAGATCCTTCTGTTAATCACATCTGCAAAGTCCTTCTACACATTCTCAGATTCTGGGGATTAAGATGTGGACATCTTTGGGCTGGCCATTACTCAGCCTTCCACATCCTTGTCAGATATTGTTTTGGGGAAAGTTAGCATTATTATCATTACTATTTAACAATGCTTGCCATGTCCTGGTATTTTACATACGTGAAACCTAACCCTCACAAGAATAGCCCACAGTAGATATGATCATCTGGTCCTTGTAGATGATAAGCCCGGGCTTCAGACATCACAGTGACACAGAGCAGAGATTGGCACCCAGACCCTCATGAGTCCAGGCCTACTGAGCACCCCTTGACACCCGGCTAATTAACTCAGCATGAGTGACATCGGACAGTCCAGGGTGGTCCAGTTGCCTGTTATGCCCACTGATCTAAAGCCCATGTTTATTTTGAGAAGGAAATTTTACATGTTATTCAAAGACCAAAGTGATGGTTTTGATGAAAACCCTGAGAGGCTTCCTGTGTGCTATCAGCTGAGTGATCAGGGCCCGTTTCTAGAAATCACTCACCTAGACAGGAAAGGTCCCATGGTTAAAATTGCAGGAGTCAGACAGAAATGCTGTCCCTTGGCAGGAGGCAGCTTGTGAGACGCCACTCTAATGAGCTTCCATGGTAAAGCGTGGCTCCAACTTTTATGGGAGCAGAGGAATGAATCTGGGACAGAACAGAGGTGGCAGATGTGGAGACGTTTCAGGGTTTTTTGTTTGTTTGTTTAAGTAAAAAATAGCTCTTACACTTGCTCTGGAAGCTGTGCTATGGGCAGAGATCAAATTCCTCTCAATATGTGGCTATAATCACCTTGCTACTGGGATCATCTAAAAGGGCAAGTTCAAGGACCACAGCCTGCTTTCAGGATTTCCCCACCTCCCAGATTCAAACGTCCTTTAGCAAAGGTGGGCGAAATCTATGTGACTCTCAAATGTGTAGATTACCTCTGCTCCACACCAGATGTTCTGGAATATTTGAAGGTGATCCTACTAGGTTCCTCCCTGAGCAATATTATCTTTTAAACCTGAAATAAGCTCTTATAGAAATCCAGCTGTGCTCTCAGACCGAATGCAGAAACATTTAAGACATCCCCAGGCTCCAAGGTCTTATTGTGGGTTAAAGTCTTCATTCTTTTTTCCTGCCCATGTGTCTGGAACCACACATGAAACTCCTTGGTGACAACTTTCTTGCCAACTCTCCAAAAGAGTGATGTTTCAAAATGTGTCCAAGTTTTAATTTGCGCTGGCTACTTAATTTCATAAACAAAGCTTTTTTTGAAATAACATATAAAGTGTTATTTTATAGAACTGGCCAAAACTCAGACATTTTACCAAACTCCTCTTTTTACCATCAGAACTAACAGTCAGAAATGAATTCCTGTATATAAAATAACCAACAAGGACCTACTGTAGAGCATAGGGAACTATACTCAAAATCTTATAATAACCTATAAGGGAAGAGAATGTAATATATATATATATATATATATATATATATACACATGACTGAATCACTTTGCTGTGAAACTAACCTGAAACTAACACAACTTTGTTAATCAACTATATTTCAATAAAAAATTTAAAAAATAAATAAAATTAAAAAAAAGAAATGAATTCCTTGCTTTATTTTGAATTTTATACTTTAAGGATTATATTGTATGTTTTTGGACTATTAAGGTTTGCAACAACTCATGGACAAAATATAGATCTCTGACCTGACCCTTAAACAAGTTACCTCTCCAGTACATGCCTCAGTTTTCTTATCTGTAAAATGGGATGAGTCATCCAAGTTTGTGATGAAAAACATGAGGGGAAAATGAGTTTGACTGAAAGTCAAAGTGTTCTCTTTGCCGATGTGTGGAGTTAAAGTGAAGTTACCCGCTCGCGTTAACTCTTCCCTTCCCCCAGCGGGGTCTGTCTGTTCTATGTGTAATTACTCAACGGGAACCGTGGGTTTCATATCACTGATGAAATCAGCTGCCCTTGTCACTTCCCGTTCTGGCAGCGCCCTGCTGAGCTTCTCGTGATCTCAGGAGACTAGAAGCTGGCTGACGGAGCAGTCCAAGATGGACTTAACAGCTCCCGGATTGTTGAATTAGATTTCCTCTCGGTGGCAATGCTCCGGGTACACAGGAGACTACACGTTTACCTTTCTGCAACTTGGATCCCTTTCTCTTGTCTCCATGTCAGGATTAGAACTCTGCCCCTCCCCACAACACCACTTCCTTCCTCTAACTTGTCCAAGCTGATAAAATTGGGTGTGTCATTGTTTGCCCACGTGCTGGGCTGCTGGGTGGGCAAGGAGGGCTCTTGAAACTACACCACTGTTTTGTGGTCCAGAATTAGTCACCACCCTCAGCATCTCAGCCCTGCAGTGCTATGTGGACAGACAGCGCCCTTCCTCACTCTTGTCCACACCCCTCCCCAGCTGGCCCAAGTTGGCTTTGCAGCCTCATACGCCGTTTAAACAAGGCAGGTCCCTCCTGTTCACCAAGTTAGAGCCGACACCGCACGTGTTAATTTGTTAGCTATCAGCTTACTTTCTTATTAGATCACACGAAATGGAGCTTTACGGACTCTTTAGGTCACATAATTTCACCAGTGGAAATTAAATTCTTCTCTAAGCTTTATTAAGAACTACATGGCAGACATTATCTTGAGTGTTTTGTTGTTGTTGTTTTGGTTTTTTTTTGTGGTACGCGGGCCTCTCACTGCTGTGGCCTCTCCTGCTGCAGAGCACAGGCTCCGGATGCACAGGCTCAGCAGCCATGGCTCACGGGCGCAGCCGCTCCGCGGCATGTGGGATCCTCCCGGACCAGGGCACAAACCCGTGTCCCCTGCATCGGCAGGTGGACTCTCAACCACTGCGCCACCAGGGAAGCCCTATCTTGAGTGTTTTTGATGTATGATCTCATCTGATGATCTCATCGGCTCTTTGAGATAGGTATAATTACCTTCATTTTGCAAATGGGAGAAGTAAATCTAGGAGAGGTTCCTTGACATGGTCACAGTCACACAGATAGACAGCTGAGCAAGGAGGATTCAAACCCGGGAGTCTGGCTCTAGGGCCACTGCTCCCCATCGAGCTTCTCACTCCAGCTCAGGCTCCTGACCCCCCGACCTTTCCACAGCACTGATGGGCTCACGAGCCCTCAAGGACAGCTTCGTGAAGCCCTGAGCCAAGGATTCCGGGCAAACAGGAGCCAGTGCCACTAGGTGTGGATGCCCTCGGGCAGGTGGTGAAGAGGTGCGCCATTTCCCCACTCTCCAAACTGGGGGGAGTGAACTCGGCCTGGGTTCAGCTGGATGCCTGTGGGCCTGCGCTGCAGCAGAGGGACACCACCTCCTCTCTGCTCTCTCTCCTTACGGGGCAAGTGTGACAGTGGCTGCGTTTGACCCTTGAGCTGGTCATTTCCGTGCTCACTTAGCCCCATGGCTACAGATGGTGAGGAGGGTGGAATAGCCGGCAGATTCCATGATGCTGGGCCCACTGGGAGGCAGTGGTCATAAATGGAGCTCCTATAGTCAGAGATTCCCAGCACACGATAAAGGAGGTCATTTATCATCCAACAGTGTGTGGCCATCCATTTGGGAGAGGTGGGCAAAAGTGAAGCCCCCTATTCGGGAACAGCGAACCTGGGAAATTCATCTGCTAGTTGTGGCCAGACCCCTGCGGATTGAGGCCTGCTCACTTAGCTGACCAGCAGTGCGTTTCTTTGATAGATTCCTAGTTGGCCCTCCTTGGTGGCTGTTCCCTCACTGTGCTGGGTGTGAGCAGAGATCCCACAGGCCTCTGGGTTCTGTGGGCTCACTCTAGTGGCTGCTGTACCCAAAGGCTCGTTGGGGTTTTTCATTTCAAGTGTTGTTCTTTTTTTTTTTCAGAAGTGGACCTCCCAAAGAGCATAACCCCGCACTTGTAGCCCAGAAAAGGGAGACCCTTAGTAGCAGCTGACCCTCCTGCCCGTGGTCCCAGCCTCCACAAGTGATGGCGCCGGTGCTTCGTCTGGTAGAGAGTGCTGATACTGGGTAAATGCTGCTCAACTAGGCATGCAGAAGGGCTCGACGGGGTCCTCCAGGGTGGAAGATGTCTCCCCCACCCCAAGGGTGCTAGCAGGTCAGGGGAGAGCAGTAATCAGGGTGACCATGATGTCTGTGGGCCACTGAAATCCCTGAGAGGGCAGGTCACGAACCCTAAGCTTCTCCTCATGATTGTGAAAGACTAGGGGAAGGATGGGACCAAAGATTCCTCCCCAGGATAGAGCAGTTACTGTATAAATATACTGTCGGCTCTCTGGGGAAAGAGAACTGGGCTTCCTAAGGCCCGAGTCACCAGAATCTCTTGATGGAATCTGTGTAGTGGAGTAAGGCCAGTGACAGGCAGTAAAGGGTTAATGCAGAACTTTTTTTGGAAAAATAGGTATGGAGAGTGGCTGATCAAGAAGGCAGCCCTTTTTAATTTAAATTTTTAAATACAATTTTTAAAGGTTACTTTCCACTTACAGTTATTACAAAATATTGGCTCTATTCCCTTGTTGTGCAATACAGCCTTGAGCCTGTCTTACACCCATGGTTTGCAATAAATAAGTTTATATACCCGTGTGGGGAACGGAGGAGACCCCAGATGCAAAGTTGAACAGCCCTGCCAAGACCACCGGTAGCACCCGGCTCAGCCTGCCCTGTAAGATCCCAGGCAGGATGGGTGCAACCCGCAGGGCTCCACCCAGGAAAGAGGGGACAAAATGTAGAGGAAGCCCAGAAAGGGAAAGTGGGTCAAATCTGCCATGATAACCCATCACCTAAAGCAGGATGGTTAATAGCATTTTTGTTAGACGAGAAATGGAGGGGTTTCTAATTCTTAAAACATGGGGGAAAGTACGGAAAGCTTGAAAGGGGAAGCCAGGCTTGGCAGAGTTTCGGGAGAACCTGGGCATGTGTGCGTGAGCTCTCTCTCTCTGTCTGCACGTGGCTTGGTTGGCCTACACAGGGCAGTGGGCTTGTGTTCAAGGCCAGGGGTACAAATCTGGGTTTCAGAGAGCCGGCAGGCGGCCACTTAAGTGCCAGCACTGTGGTCGCTGGTTAATAGCAAAGAAGGCTCATTGGAGCCAAAGCGAGGGAAGAGGGGTTGTCAGCCCACTGAGGGCCATTCTGGTGGGCTTACCCTCTCTGGGCTCCTTGGGCAGTGTGTCCAAGCCTGTAGACCTACTGTGGGACCAGCTGTGAAACAGGAAGCCAGTGGGCTACCCCCGAGCCTGGATGGGCCATTTTTCAAAAATGATTGGAATGGACTTCATTCATTGAGAAACTTCTCATGGCAGTTTGTAATAGTTGGACAGGGTAAGAAGGGGCAGAAAAAAACCTAGAGTAGGTATGAAAAGGACGGTGACCAATCAGAACACCGTCAAGGTCAAGGAGGAGGTAGGGCAAGAAGGGCTGCCTTTTTGCCCTAGGGCTTCTTCTAGGGATCAGTGAATCCCTACCCCGCACTGGGTTCCGAGGACAAGGGGAAATAAAGGCACTGAATCTTGGCACCTTGACCATTTCCATCCATCTTTGGGCTCTGGTGTGAGCTAAGTGCTTGAGAAATGCTGGCATGGAGGGACTCCCTGGGGGGCAATCACGAGGCCCAGGCTCCTCTACCATGGGGAGACCCCTGGCCCCCTGAGAGTGGATGAGTGAGGGGTGGGAGAAGCTAGCCCTGCATCCCTCGCTCACATGACCGGCTTGGCCACATTAGCCTCCAAGTTGCTCTGACCATCTGTTCTGGGGGTTGGTGCCTTAGCTGCAGGATGCTTTTAAAAGGGCTTGAGTGAGGGAGACAGGGAGGAGACAGGCCCTGGTACTGCCTGTAGCCTGTCACTCAGGGATGGACACAAACTGGACCTACAGACGGGCCTTGGGTGATTTTACTAACACACTTTCTGGTCCCTGGAGGTTACCTCTGGTGGCAAGATGGAGATTCCTGGGTCCCCACAGAGTGTATTGCTCCAAAGAGAGGCATACATCACCTGGTTCACTTTGGAAGGAGTGGAAGACCCCCGCTGCTTGGGCATGGACACATCCAACACTGGGAAGGAGGTGGAGTGGGATAAATCCCTAATCCAGACACCACAGAGCTATGCCCTGCGTGCTGAGCCACTGGGGTCAGAGAGCCGAACTGGAGCTGAGCAGGGATGTCTAGTGGGGGCTCTGTATGGCCAGGAAGCACGGCTTCCCTTCTACCAGTGGGATAGGCTGAGACTCCCGTGGACTCAACTTCCCACTGGACTGGGGGGCCCCAACTCTCCAGGTGTTAGGGCACGGACATTTCCCCTAGTCTCCTGAACACCTGGCCTGTCCCTGAGACCGCTTGACCTATGAGCCTATAGTGTGTATTTCTCTTGGGCAAGACCTCTCACGCCAGCCCGATAAGAAAGGAAAACACCTGCTGGGCCAAGGCCCACAGTGCGCGATCTCGGCAGGATGTGGAGAGAACGGGGTCAGGGGCACCTGGGGCCCTTCAGGTTAATACCAATTGCACTTGCTGATGCTCTTCCTGAGCCGCTTGGAGGACCAAAAAGTGTAAGGTCGAGGAAATGTCTATTTACATGATGTACAATATCCATTCAGGGGACCTCAGCCCTGAACACCAGACTCCTATCCAGCTGCCCACTGGACTGTCTCCACTTGGACGTTTACTGGGCATCTTTAGCTCACAACGTGCTGAACTTCTTCACCAGTCTGCTCCACCCCTTCTCCCCAGCCCGCTCCTTCCTCGCCTTTCCATCTCAGCCAGTAGAAGCCCTATTGTTCCATTTTCTCAGGCCGAGACCCTTGTAGTTTCCCTTGATTCCTCTCTTTCTCTCACACCCCTCACCCAATCTGTTAATAGAACTGACAGGATTGGTCCAGGATGTATTTAGAATCTCAGCCCTTCTCACCAGCTCCTTGGCCACTGCCAGAGCCTGTGCTGGTCCTTATGGTGCTGCTTTTGGACAGAGCCTTTGAAGAGAAAGGTTCCCTTCCCTCTGGAGGGATGCATCTCCACACTTAGGCCTTGGCTGGATTCCAGTGCCCCTTCACCCTACCCATGAGGCCAGTGCCTCTGCAATGTATCAACTGCACAACCACGTGTGGTGTGCTGGCTCGTCCACACTGGTCCAGATCCACTGTCCCCTCTCACCTGCACTGTTGCAGTCAGCCTCTGAAGTCTCTGCTTCTGTCTTTGCCCTCCTCACCCTTCAGACAATTTACCCCTTTTTGCTTCCTTCCTCCTTACTTGAGCTGGGACCTCTTATTTCCTCTTCCCCAGCCCTCAGCATGGAAACCATAGTGATTTTTTTTTTATTATTGAAGTGCAGTTGCTATACAATGTTATATAAGTTTCAGGTGTGCAATATATTGATTCACACTTTTTTAAAAGTTATGCTCCATTTCTATCATAGTTTTAAAATATTGGCTATATTCTCCGTGTTGTACAATACGTCCTTGTAGCTTATTTTATACCTAATAGTTTGTCCCTCTTAATCCCCTACCCCTATGTTGCCCCTCCCCACTTTCCTGTCCCCACTGGTAACAGTAGTTTGTTCTCTATATCTGTGAATTTGCTTCTTCTTCTTTTTTTTTTGTTTTTTTGTTTTGTTCGTTTTGCAGTACGTGGGCCTCTCACTGTTGTGGTCTCTCCCGCTGTGGAGCACAGGCTCCGGACGTGCAGGCTCAGTGGCCATGGCGCACGGGTCCAGCCGCTCTGCAGCATGTGGGATCCTCCCAGACTGGGGCATGAACCCGTGTCCCCTGCATCGACAGGCGGACTCTCAACCACTGCGCCACCAGGGAAGCCCTTCTTTTTTTAATATTCCCTAGTTTGTTGTATTTTTTTAGATTCCACATATAAGTGATATCATACAGCATTTATCTTTCTCTCTCTGATTTATTTCACTTAGCATAATGCCAAGTCCGTCCATGTTGCTGCAAATGGCAAAATTTCATTCTTTTTTATGGCTCAGTAGCATTCTATTATATATATATGTATATATAAAAATATATGTGTATATATAAAAATCTTCTCTATCCATTCATCTGTTGATAGGCACTTAGGTTGTTTCCATATCTTAGCTGCTGTAAATGGTGCTGTTATGAATATTGGGGTGATGTATCTTTTCGAATTAGTGTTTTTGGTTTTTTTGGAAATATATCCAAGAGTGGAATCACTGGGTCATATGATAGTTCTATTTTTAGATTTTGAGAAATGTCCATACTGTTCTCCATAGTGGCTGCACCAATTTATATATTCCCACCAGCAGTGCACCAGGGTCCCTTTTCTCCACATCGTCGCCAACCTTTGTTATTTGTGATGGTAGCCATTCTGACAGGTGTGAGGCCATGCCTCATTGTGGTTTTGATTTGCATTTCCCTGATGATTATCGATGCTGAGCATCCTTTCATAGTGATCTTTTAAAAGTACAAATCAAGTCAAGTTACTCTTCTGTTCAAAACCTAACTCCAAGTAAAAGTCCCGGCTGGGTCCTAGAAAGCCCTGTGCAGTCGGCCCCCTGTTACCTCATCATCCCATCCCCAGCGATCTCCGCCTTCTTCCCTCCACTCCAGGGACATGGCCTCGCAGCTGTCTCTTGGTTATACTTGGCTTGCTCCTATCTCGGGTGGGGCCCTTGCACTCACTCTCCTTTCTTCTGGAATGTTCTTCTGCAGATATTCTCCTGGCTCATTCCTCACTTTCTCTAGGTCTTTACTCAAATGACACATGTCCGACTTTTCACAGCTGCAGCCACCCCTCCTGAAACCCAGCACCTCTTCTCCCTTCCCAGGGAAGATCTACTCTTTTCCACAGCGCTCACCCCTCGTAACATAGCACACTCATCCTGCTTATTATTGTGGTTATGTCTCTCTCTCCTCACTGGAATAAGCTTCACAAAAGCAGTTTTTGGCTGTCTTGCTTTTGGCTATATTCCCAACACCTAGAACAGTGCCTGGTACATCATAGGTGAACAACTTATTTGCTATTTGTCGAGTGAATGAGCAGCAAGAAGCAGAATGGAACTCTTCCACGGAAACATATGAAGCTGTTTTTGCCAGTCGAAAGTGGTCAAGTATCAGAAATTTCATGTGGTTCAGCCTAATATAATGCAACCCATGATTATGTTATGTGGGGGACACTTCCCCTTGATTTGCTCTGTGTGCTCCCGTTCAAAAACTTCAGGTTCTGTTTAGAACCTTCAGGGACAATTTTCCCATTTAAATGGACATTTCTCTCTCTAATCCTGTGATCCATGGAACAGCCTTCCTCCAGGGAAAATTAAAAGACATTATTTTATATATATATAAAATATATATAATATAATATTATTAATAATATAACTATAATATAAATAATATAATATATTATTATGTAATAATATATAATATATTATAGTATATTATATAGAGTATAGTATATATACTATATATACTGTAATATACAATAATATATATTATATTAATTTATATTATGGTATATATAGTAGATACTGTATAGTATAATATATATATTGATATATAATATATCATTATATATGCTATATACTATTATAATAGTATAATAATATATAATAATATAATATCATATATATACTATATACTATATATACTAAAATACTATAGTATATTATAGTATACTATATATTATAGTATATATATAGCTTTATATACTATATTATATATAAAAATTATATATAGCATAGTGTATATATAATTTATTTTTGGCTATGGGATAGTTGGAAAAACTAAAAGTTAATAGACTATCAAACTGTGACCAGCCATCAGAATCAACATTAGAGCCTTAGCAGAGGTGAGATCAGTAATGAGCAGGGCATGTCCACCTCATGGCTCAGGCCTGGAGGAACAAGGCTCTGAGCCAAGATGCCGGTACCGCATCCCTTGAACCAAAGAGATTGTTCAGAGGGTAGAGTCTCTTCCTCTGCCAGTTTGGATTTTTTTTGTTCCTGTTTTACTCATATAGCTAAGGGAAAGGGAATAAAACACTGAACTTGTGCCTTTTAAATACAACCCTCTTAAAGATGTAGACTATTAAAATCCATATGAAAAAGATCTTTCTCTTGATGTCTCTAAATGCCACACTTCAGGACACACATTCTGTGAAATCAGTCATATACCTGAAGGTACGGCCTTTAACCCTGCACAGTTGAGTAGTAACTAAAAGTACAGTTGCTGGTCGACTGCACCCCCAATATGGGACCCACATTCCAGTGCCAAAAGGAGCCAGGCAGGGAATATTAGCACATGAAACTAGCTCGCTCGCGTCCACAAAGAAATGTGTTTTCTCCCAAACGTCTTGACCTTCCCAGACTACCTTTATTCTCCTCACTTTTGAATGAGACATGAGTACAAAGTGTCATACTTTTCTTCTCAAATCTATTCTAAGGAAAACAACAGTCCAAGTGTGACTATAAATGGCACCTGGCCCTGCCTCTCTGGAGCAGAAGGGTCTTGGCACAGCTGACCTGTCTGAAGACCTGCCGAGATTCTGCTGACCATGATCTTGTGGACACGCTGGTGCATGTGGCTGAATCGCTGGCTGTTTCAGAAACTCAGATTCCTTTAGGAATCTCTTGATTTTAAAATCATGGCAATGAAAAAAACCTCTGTGTGAACAAGACGGGAGGATGTCACAAAAGTGGGTGCTCTGCCCAGGGGACTTTTAGGGCAGTAAAACCATTCTGTATAATACCATGATGGCGGATACATGTCATCAAGCATTTATCAAACCTGTAGAATGCACAACACAATGAGTGAATCCTAATGCGAACTATGGACTTTAGTTAATAAAAATGTATCAATATTGGCTCATCAATTCTATCAAGAGTACCACACTAATGCAAGATGCTAATGTAACAGAGAAGAACAAACCTGACTCCACATTGGATCTATTCCTTTAGCTCTAATCCTTGTGCTCTGTTGCCTGTGCTTTGTCATGCTGGCTCTGCACCTTTGGTAAAAGAATGTTGCCTATACCCTGAAATAATACATGATAACCCATTCTCAAGGCTTTGACCTTTAAATGTGTAACTCTTTTCCATTTATGTAGAGATAAAAAGTTGCAGAACAGAAAATAAAAATTGTCTTTTTGGAGTTTTACAGGATCATTGTGACCAGATCTACACGGACACAGGCAAGGACAAAGGATTCCAACACCAAGACATCTGCAACAACCAGCCACACACCCTCTACTTTCAGTATAAAAGAAGCTTGAACTCTAACTCAAGTAAGATGGTTCTTTGGGACATGAGTCCACCATCTTCTCGGTCTGCTGGCTTTCCAAATAAAATCACTATTCCTTGCCCCAACAGCTCGTCCCTCAATTTCTTGGCCTGTTGTGCAGTGAGCCGTACGAGCTTGCACTCAGTAGCACTAGTAGGCGGGAAAAGGAGGAATTGTGTGGGCGCTGGAGGGTGGGTTGGTGGTATGTGGGAACTCTCTACTTCTCATTCAATTTTTCTGTAAACTTAAAACTGCTTAAAGAACAAAGTGTGTTCTTTTTTTTTTTTTTTTTTTAAATATAGGTGCTCTACCTGAATTGTCAGGATAAAGTCATCAAGATGCAGTCGTTCAAGGCTTTTTTTAGAATGGCGTCCTGCAGGTTTTATGAACCAATTCACCTGGTTCAAATTCCAGGCTTCCTGGAAAGCTCACGAGATGAGGGGCGTTGTTATAGACTACTGCTGGGGAAAGTAGGATAGGGGCTGGAATAGGGGTTCAAATCCTCAGAGAGCTGGAGTGGGAAGGATTGGGAAGGATGGGGGATGGTGCTGATATTTTCAGGTGGGCAGTGTAGTCAATCAAAATGCATGAGCCCCGGGCAGGTTCCACAGCAAGGAGAGAGTTCTCACGTGGACAAGGTGGGATCATAACCAGCAGGACTTGTCAGGCCTACCAAGGTGAGGGGTGGAAGGGTCCAGCTAAGGGACCTTCCAGTAGTTTTAGAGCAGACATTATTTAGAATTATCCTGTGTGGTGATAATAATAAAGGAAAGCCGAGGGCTTTTAGTTTTGTTCTATTTTTTAAATTCTCTACAGGCAAACACCTCTATTGCCTGCTTAGGACAAGTGACTCCCCTTTCCTCTGGCCTCTCCACACTCACTACTGAGAGAGGAAGACATTAGATTCAGGGACCAGCACCAAGGGCAGCACCCTAACCTTTCACCAAGCAACTCTTCAGGGGCTGTGGGAGACAGGTGGGAAGGAGGCCAATCCTCAGCCACTTCTCTAGAGCCCACGATTTTGCTGTTGTTAGACAGTGAAATTAAAGCCTCTTTTGTTTCAACTCCGACACCAAGATGCTCAAGATTTCTCTTTGTTTCTATCCACCCCCCTCCACCGTAATGTGCAATTAATTCTACTAAGAACAACAACAACAAAACCATTGGGCCAGCACTAGCAACAAAGCTCCTCTCTGTCCTCCTAGGAGAAGCTTACTGATCAACAGGGCACTGTCCTATCTCATAAGGACCTCCCCGACTTCGTTTCATGGGCAGAGACTCCCTGACAAAGGTGGGTACCCACAGCGTGTCTCTCCTCGAGTCTGTTCTTCACTCAGACTGTGGAGAATCCAGAAAACTGAACTCCCCTTCTCTGCTGTACATTTCTTTGATGCTCCTCAGTGAGGTAGCTAGGGTATCATCCTTCCATCCCCTCCCAGGCCCTGCTATAAATCCCTGCAGAAAATAACAGCTACACTGGCCGTGATGGTGCAGTTGATGATGGCAACCACACTTGGGGCATGTGATGGAGAAGGAGAGGGAGAGGTCCAGCGGCAAAGGACTCTCTCCAGCAGACCCGGTCACTACTGGTAAGATGCGACTATGTTTTCATACCCAGCATCACTTAAAAATTTGCCAGGCAGCGGGTAGGGGAAAGTGGTACTTCAGAATTAAATACTGCCAAGAGTTTGGTGTGATATTCAACACAACGTGAATCAGCTTCCCCTTAAAGAAGGTTTTAAAGGGACCAAACCAAGACAGTAGAGTTGAAGCCAAAACTGAAGGCTTAAGTTTTAGCTGAATGTGGTCTTATAGAAATGCACGTTCCCTGTGGCTACATCTGTGGACGTTTCAAGAAGCAGAACTTATGCTTTGGAAAACCAAACCAGCCAATAAGCACATGGAAAGACACTCAACATCACTGGCCATCAGGGAAATGCAAATCAAAACCACAATGAGATACCAGTCCATACCCACTAGGATGGCTCAAATAGAAAAGAGAGATGATAACGAGCTTTGGGGATAATGTGGGGAAAAAATGGACCCCTCCTGTATCGCTGGTGGGAATATAAAGTGGTGCAGCCACTTTGAAAAACATTCTGGGGGTTCAAGAGTTTAAACATGAGTCACCATATGATCCAGAAATTCCACTGCTAGGTACAGACCCAAGAGAAACGAAAGCATATGTCTACACAAAAACTTGAACATGAATGTTCACAGCAGCATTATTCATAATACCCCCAAAGTAGAAGTAAGCCAAGTGTCCATCATCTGATGAATAGATAAACAAAATGTGCTACATACGTACAATGGAATATGGTTTGGCCATAAAAGGAAATAAAGTTCTGATATATGCTACAAAATGGATGAACTTCAAAACATGATGCTGTGTGAAAGAAGCAAGTCAGAAAAGACCCCATATCATATGATTCCATTTATATGAAATGTCCAGAATGGACAAATATATAGAGACAGAAAGTAGATTAGTGGTTGCCTGGGGCTGGGTGGGGGAAATGGGAAGGGGCTGCTAAAGGGTACGGGGTTTCTTTGGGGGATGACGATAATGTTCTAAAACTGTGGTGACGGTTGAGCAACTCTGAGTATAGTAGAAAAATCATTGAATTTTACCCTTTAGATGAGTGAATTGTGTGGTACATAAATTATACCTCAATAAAGCCATTAAAAAAACAAAACCAGGGCTTCCCTGGTGGCACAGTGGTTGAGAGTCCGCCTGCCGATGCAGGGGACACGGGTTTGTGCCCCGGTCCGGGAGGATCCCACATGCTGCGGAGCGGCTGGGCCCGTGAGCCATGGCCACTGAGCCTGCACGTCCGGAGCCTGTGCTCCACAACGGGAGAGGCCACAACAGTGAGAGGCCCGCATACCACAAAACAAAGCAAAACAAAACAGTGAGATGAAGGACAAACATGAGAAACTGTCTCGAAATGCAGAGGACAGTAACAGAGGTGACAAAATGAAAGACAAAGAGGCTACAAATGAAGAACTAGCAGGCAGCTAACCGGAGTTTCTGAAGGAGATCCTAGAGCGAGTGGGATGAAAGTCACAAATAAAGGTATAAGATAACCTTCCTTTTGCAAGGTCACTCAGACACATAGATACCTAGACATATGTGACCCCTACAAATGGCCAGTAAGCACATTCAAAAGTAACTTGAGTTTCACTATTAATTAAAAAATTGTTTGAGTAACTGGCAATGATTTTAAATAAAACAATGCCAACTTTTAGCGAGGCCATGAGGGAACTGGACCCTTCATATATCACTGATGTGAACATAAATTGGTAGAACCTTCTGTAAGACAGTTTGGAAACACACGTCAAGTCTTAACATTTTCGTATCCTTTTTCACAGTATTTCCACCTCTAAGAATTCACCTGGGGGTGAGGGAAAAAGTGGGAGAATGGATTTCCGCAGATACTTAACTATAAGAAGATTATAAAACTTTGTGCATCTCTCAAATGCTCAGTGGTTACAGGGGTTTGTTGAATAAATTTGGCTCTCATTACATAATTAAAAACTATGAGGCAGGGCTTCCCTGGTGGCGCAGTGGTTGAAAGTCCGCCTGCCGATGCAGGGGACACGGGTTCGTGCCCCGGTCCGGGAAGATCCCACATGCCGCGGAGCGGCTGGGCCCGTGAGCCATGGCCGCTGAGCCTGCGCGTCCGGAGCCTGTGGACGGGAGAGGCCACAACAGTGAGAGGCCCGCGTACTGCAAAAAAACAAAACAAATCAAAACTATGAGGCCATTAAGAATGATGTTTTAGGAACATGCTTAAGGATAGATAACTATTCATTTTTTTGTCAAGGCATGATAGCGGTTTATAAAACAACATGCATGGTAATTTTTGAATTAAAACAATATATATACAGATATGCGATATCTAACGTACAGCACAGTGACTGTAGCTAATAATACAGTATTATATGTGGGAAAGTGCTGAGAGTAGACTGTAAGCGTTCTGACCACACACACACACACACACACACACACAAGTAGTAACAATGTTAACTATGTGAGGTAATGGGTGTGTAAATAATCTTAATCTTGGTAATCACACATCTGCATTGTATATGGATATCAAATCATCATGTTGTACACTTTCAACATATACAATTGTATTTGCCAATTATTTCTTAATGAAGTTAAAAATAGTATATACATACACTACATCCAGAGAGGAGGCTGAGAAGGAGAAAATTTTTCTTTACATCTTAAATGGTAACAGTGATTTTTATTTTCTTTATACATACTTAAAACTTGCATAGACTTCTATAATGGTAAAAATAACAATAAAAGGAATGTATACGAAGTCCTCCAATGACTGTCACCTCAGAGTGGAGTCCAAGCCCTCAGCCAGTGCCTGAGGCCCTGGCCCAGCGGCCCTGCCCCCTCGGCCCATCTGTCTGTCTCCCCCTCTTCCAACCTTACCCCGTAGCCGTAGCCATATGCAATTCCTAGTTCTTCCCTAAGTGGGTTTGGTGTTGTAGCAGCTCTCTGCTCTTTCATCAGCCTGGAACATCTTCCTCTGGCTCCCTCACTATGCTTCCTGCCTGCTTGCTCTCTCCTGGGTCACCTTTCCTGGGAAGCCTTCCCTGGCCACACAAGCAGAGCTCACATTTCCTGTTCCACCCTACTCCGTGCGTACACTATTTTTTTTTTCTCCAATGGCACTGCCGTTATGTTTACACTTCTCTCTCCTGAGTCATTTGAGGATTAGGCCAGGTTCTTAATCATCCTGTTTACTCAGCATCCATCCAGCACAGTCCTGGATAAATGTTTATGGAGTGAACGAGGGAACGAATGAACGTGAGCTCTGGGTTCCCACAGCTGCGGGACATCTGCATTGAGCATCCCGTAGCTCTCTAAATGCAACCTCCCCTGGACTGACAGAGCCCACCATCTTCTCCTTGAGGTACCTTGACTCTCCCTCCTCATTAGTAACCCTCACTCTTTCTGTCCACACTCCATCTCTGTGATTGGAGCCTCCATCTCTGCAGGGACTGGGGCCAGGACCGTGGGCATCTTTTTTCTCCCATAGAAACTCCCCGGGGCCATCAATCCTACCACCTGGATGGATTTTGCCTTGTTTTCCCTTCTTTCCCTGGATGCGGCCATTGACGTCTCCCCCACTGTCACTCTCACCTGGATGTCTGCCACAGCCTCTGCAGCCTCACCCTAGTAAAAACTCCCCAGTAGCTTCTGTTTCCTCCAGTGTAAAGTCAAAACTCTTCCCAGGGATCCACCACGATCCAGCCCTGGTCTCCCTCTCCAGCTTCGTCTCTCCTCCATCCCTCTCCTTTCATCCTTTTCTGGAGCAACCTGATGAGTTCTTTCTTACCTCTGTGCCTATTGCATGCTGTTTGTTTCGTATGGAAAACTTCTGCAACACTTTAGCTTCCCTAACTCATTCATGAAGCCTTAATATAAAAGACACTTCCTTCAGAAAGCCTTCCCTCACAACACCAAATCCCAATTAGGCCCCTCCAAGATAAAGTCCCATACTCCCCAAACTGCCCCCAGTATGCCCTTCTCATGTAGTATTTAATTGTTGACTTAACTATTCTCTCTCAACAGACTGTAAGTTGAATGGAGGCAGAAACAAAGTCAGCTTGTTCACGAACATTCCACCAAAGTCCAGTAAAAATTAAGCCCTTAATTAATGGTTGGCGTTCAGTAAGCAAATAGATGAATGAATGTCTGCTTTTCCTTTTGCTATGGCAGATGCTGGTTCAAACTTGGGAACCAGACGAGACATCTACAGTTCTTCATTTTCTGAAGGTCAGGAATCGGGGAGCAGTGCTGCAGCGACGCTGCCCGTCACCCCTACCCAAGCAGCTGACTGCTCCAGGGCAGGCTTTTCGGAGGGACGGCAGCTGCGCTGGGCCTTTCCAGGGGTGCTTTTCTTCTGGCTGCCTTTCCAAGTATTCATGAACAACTTCCCCATCAGTCACGAGATTTTCCCAAGACTTACAGGAACCTACCCTGAAGAGTAAGGGAAGTTCTCTCCATGTTTCTAAATGCTACCTTCAAGATATTTTCAGAGTTCTTGAGTTTAAGGTCCCAGGATTGAACCTTTGCATGATGTCAAGTTCCCTGTGGAGATGTTGCTGGGCTGGGACTCGGGATGGCTAGCCACACCTGCCTCCACCCCAAGTCAGGATAGAACAGAGAAGTGCTCTTTGGGTCAGGCAGGCAGTAATGCCGAGCGGGCGCTCCGAAGTCTCCAACTGAATAAGTTCAGAGGAATCCAGCACGCCTGGGGTGCTTGGAGGGTAGCTGAGCCGTGATGGATTGGAGTATTGGTCAGCAAACATTTACTCCTTTTCCCCCCTATCCCCCACCCCCGGGTTGTGTGTACTTCCTGTTTCACTGACTTTGGACTTGGTCACGTGATGTGTGTTGGTCACTAGAATATGAGCAGATATGATAAGAGCAGAGGCTTTAAATAGGCTTATGTGTTTCTTCCCTCTTACACTCCTTTCATTCACAATGAGAAGAATATGCCTCAGGTCACCCCTGCTCTTTCAGCCTGGTCCCCCGGATATCAGTTTTTTTTTTGTTGTTGTTGTTTTTTTTTGCGGTACGCGGGCCTCTCACCGTTGTGGCCTCTCCCGTTGCGGAGCACAGGCTCCGGACGCGCAGGCCCAGCGGCCATGGCTCACGGGCCCAGCCGCTCCGCGGCATGTGGGATCCTCCCGGACCGGGGCATGAACCCGTGTCCCCTGCATCAGCAGGCGGACTCTCAACCACTACGCCACCAGGGAAGCCGGATATAAGTTTTGGACAGTTTAGTTTGAGGTGGTTATTTGTTATATAAGCAGAGATGTGTATGATTTGGGGTTCAGGAGGCAGTCTGGGGTGAAAACCTACATTGGATGGATCAGTAGATGCATGGCATTTAAAGCCTTGAGACAGATGAGCTCACCAAGGTGTGGGTATAGATGGAAGTGTAGTCCAGTGAGTGAATCCTGGTTTCCTTCACTGTTAAGAGGTCAGGGAGGTGAGACGGAATCAGCAAGGAAATGGAGATGAAGCAGAACGACAGGCAGACAACCACACCAGTGAGGAGCCCTGGGAGCCAAGTGGAGAGAGGGCTTGGGCTTGGAGAAAGGAATCAAATGTGTCAAAGTGAGATGACGTGTGGAATTGACCAGTGGGTTCAGTGACAGGGATGTGGTTGATGTCCTTGATCAGAATATATTCGGTGGAGTCATGGGAGCAAAAACATCAACCAAAAAGGTTCAGGGGAGAATAGTAGGACAAGTGTTTGCAAGTATAGACAATTCTTATGAAAACTTGGCTCAGAAATGAAGGAGAGAAATGGGGCTGTAGCCAAAGGGGGAAATGACATCGAGAGAGATTTTTTAAACTATAGTATATAAAAGAATAAGTGTGGGGCTTCCCTGGTGGCACAGTGGTTGAGAGTCCGCCTGCCGATGTGGGGGACACGGGTTCGTGCCCCGGTCCGGAAGGGTCCCACATGCCACGGAGCGGCTGGGCCCGTGGGCCATGGCCGCTGGGCCTGCACGTCTGGAGCCTGTGCTCCGCAAAGGGAGAGGCCACAGCAGTGAGAGGCCTGCGTACCGCAAAAAACAAAAACAAAAACAAAAAACAAAAAGCAAAAGAATAAGTGTGAATGCTGGTGGCAATGATCCAAGAGAGAGAAGAAACTGATGAAGCAGTAAAGATAGAGGAGTGATGACACAGCTTATCCTTCGGAACTGAGAGAAGACTGAGTGTGTGAGCTTCCATGCATGGAAGTGAGGGCGCTACAGTGATGGGAGCTTGCAGACGTTCTCCTCCAGTTGCATCAACTTTCTCAATGGAACAGGAAGCCAGGGGATCAACAGAGTGAGTACATGGAGGCAAAGAAGAAAGTATAGCAGAGTCATCCAGGAGGGCTGAAGAATGAATGGACCAAGGATGTGTAGCTCATATTCTGGCCAGTAGTGACTCTTGTGAGCGCTCTTACCTACTATCTTATTAGTCCCATTACCTTATAGCCTTATTAGTCTTATTATCTACTCTCTTTAATAAGCCTCATGATAGCCCTCTGAAGTAGGTCCTATTATTTGCCTCATTTATAGATGAGAATATTGAAGCACAGAGTAGTCAAGAAACTTATCCAAAGTCACACAGCAAGAAAGTGGTTGGGCCAGGATTTGAACACAGGCATTCTGGCTCTTGGACCAAATACTTAATCACTAGGTTAGTCTGGCCCAGTTGAACATACGAAAGCCTGTCATAGAACTGAACTAAATGGAATAAGGGTTGAACTGATGTTTGTGGTGTAACCACTATGCGTCCAGCTCTGTACTAGATGCCTTCACAGCTCTGTGCAGTCACGGTTATTATCAACCCATTTTACTGCTAAGCATACTGAGGCCCAGAGAGATTCAGTTGCTTGTTAAAAGCTGCAGAGCTAGGAAGTGGAAGAACTGAGTTGTGAACACATATCAGTCTGATTCCCAAACCCACACCCTGTACACAGGGTCAAAGAACCATTATAACACTTAAGTGGGTCTACCCAGCTAAAGCTCACTTATTAGCTAAATACATCAGAACCCTCCTGACATCAGGCTGAGATCACTTGGAACCTTTGTCCTGAGTAGGTGGAGAACTTACTATGTGGGCCTTATAGCAGGAAGAAGGTGACTAAAAGAAGGTGATCTAAACGAAGGTGACTTTGGGGGAAAGCTCTTTGTCTTATTGACCGTTTTTGTAAGCCCACTCTGTTCAATGAGAAGGGAGCCTTAGAGGTGGATGGCCAGAGTCTTAGAATTTTCTTTTCTTTTTCTTTTAATCAAACCTCTAGGCTTATAACCCAACAGCACTCACTCTACTTATATAAGCATTTCCAAAAACCATTTTCTCAAGAAAGAGATTATAATGTATCATTATGCTGAACAACCACCCACTTCCTCAAATGCAAGGAAGCAGACAGTTAAAAAAAAAAAAAAAAAAAAAAAAAAGCCAAGAGGCATCCGTTGTTTATCACGACCTCGCCTCAGTGAGGCCTGAGATTCTTTTGAACAGGAGCTTTGCTTCCCATGACGCAGAGTGAAGTGTCAACTGGGATATTTCTGGTAATACTGAAAGCAGGAAAAGCAGGGTGCACACTTCATGAGGTACCAGCCCCCCGAGGGACCGTGGGCAGGTTTGGGTGCCATCCCCGGTGACAGATGGATGGACCTTTCATCTGAGAAAGGAGAAGACATGCTGGCAGATCAACCTCAAACCCAAGATTGCTTGTGAAGCAATCGTAAAGGGGAAAACACACACACACAAGCTTGTGAGGCAAGAAGATCAAAAAGCCAAGAAGGGCGTGAATTGAGGCAGACTCCCTGCTTCAGCAGCAACTCACCCAAACCAGAAGCAAAATGTCCCTGAAGTTGCCAAGAAACTGGGATTTCAACCTGCGAGGGGAGGCTGGGAAAATAGGTATGGTCAACGTCTTTTTGCTGCCTTTGTGGTTCTCATACTTGAGTTCCCACCATTTGCATGTCGGTCTGCAGGGAGCATAGTCTACTTAAAAATGAATCTGTCGGCAGAGCTGGGTTTGGGGTAAAATTTGCATTCAAACTGATATGATGGCTCAGAGTTCCCAAGTGCTGGGGAGGGGTTCTTTTTTGTTTGGAGGTGGAGGGAATGGAGCTCCTTGGTGTGTGGGATCTGGGGTACTTGGGATGGACTAAGGCTACAGATCTCACAAAACATGGTGAGTTTTTCTCTGTTTATCATGGAAGGATAATTTCCCTCCTGTTTGGACACTCATCCGTATTTTGAGTGGATTTTGGTAGGAGTCTTTGCAAATGCTTGATCTGTAAAGGAGTGCAAGGTGTTCTGTTTTGTGAGCCCACTGGGTCCCCAGACGTTCTCTGTGGACTCGGGGCTAAGGTGGTGTTACTTGTAGCAAAAAGTAAATAGTGTGGACAAGACAGGAATATAGAGACCTTTGAAGGTATAACAAAGACACGTTTAATTAAAGGGACAGAATACATTTTAGATTAATTACTTTAGGGGACTGTGGTATGTTTTCTGAGATATTCTGGCCTTTAATTCATACCTCTTCTCATTAATGATGTTGGTGATACACTGATGTTTTTAAAATTTTTTTATTGAAATATAGTTGAGTTGCACTGCTGTGTTGGTTTCAGGTGTACAGCAAAGTGATTCAATTGTACATGTATATAAACATATATATTCTTTTTTTACATCATCTTCCATTATATGTTATGACAAGATATTGAATATAGTTCCCTGTGTTATACAGTAGGTCCTTGTTGGTAATCTATTTTTTATATAGTAGCGTGTATATTTCAATCTGAAACTCCTAATTTATTTCTTCCCTGCCCTTTCCCCTTTGGTAACCATAAGTTTGTATTCATGTCTGTGAGTCTATTTCTGTTTTGTAAATAAGTTCATTTGTATCATTTTTTTTAAGATTCCACATGTAAGCGATATCATATGATATTTATCTTTTTCTCTGGCTTACTTTACTTAGTACGATAACCTCTAGGTCCATTCATGTGATACACTGATTTTAATCTGTTCTATAATTGTTATCATGAGTTTCTTTATATGGGTTCCGTCTACTATTAAATTGACCCCAGTAATTTAGAATAGAGCAGTTGGGCTGGAAATGATTCCCTGTGTTTTGCCCTTATGCTTGTATAGTGAGATAACTTCCTTGTTAATGGACATAGATAAGTATTAAGGTGTTTCTAATGGCTAGGAAAAGTTTTGCTTGGAACAGGTTTAAACCTGGGCCTCTAACAGTGGTTAATGAGCTACTAAAGCAAGGGGTCCACTGCAAAGTCACATGTCTGAGTGTCAATGATATAGGTCTGAGAAAGAAGTTGAAAGAAAACTGAGAGTAATCAGAGAAGCCATTTATCTTGGTAACCAGGGAGGATTAGTGGTCCCTAACCAAGCTGGGAATCATCGAAGGTCGGTTCAGAGAATGAGAGATTTTACATAATCAGAGGTTTTTCTCCTAACTACTGTTGATATCAATGTACTTGGCCAATGCTCATTCTGTTGTATGTCATAAAAAATTTGTTTTTAGAAGTAAAACTTCTATGATTCTGTTCCTTTTGAAAATGTCTTGCTTCTCTTTACATGGGGTCATTCTACCCTCTCACCATCCGTGTTTGAACAAGTCTTATTCTCCTTCTTTTAAAAATGGAAGCTTGAGACATTAATGGTTAAATGATTAATTGATTAAATGGTTAACTGATTTTTTTTTCAGGGATAGAGGACGTTACCACATTAGAGTGAAGGTCTGCATAATCTCAGACCTGGGATGAGGTTGGGTAGATTTCATGATTTCTACCAACGTTTCTTAAAACATGGTCCCATAGTTAGCCTGTGTTGGAAGTCACAAGTGCTCACTAAAAATGCAGATTCCTGGGCATCACCCTGACTTGTAAAATCAGAATCTTTGAAGGGAGATTCAAGCATCTGCAATTTAATAAGCTCCCAGTCCTCCGTCTCACCTGATCAGGAAGTCCGGCTGTGGTCTAGGTTAGTAGACTTGGACGACTCCCATTCATTTAGCATAGAGCATGGTGCTGGGTCCTAGTGGGCACACAACAAATATTTGTTGACTGAATGAATGATTGAGTACAAGCAGATATTATTTCGTATTTTTTAATGAAAAAAATCATAATTACAGAATGAAATACAGGGGAGCCCTTGTCATTATCCATGCCATTTACAAGTTTGTCACCCCAAGAGATTGAACTGCAGCCAGAATACTTTTTGTGAGTGTCACGTTGATGAGAATTCAGATCACAGGCTGAGCCTGTAAGAGTCATTGACTCAACCATGGGACCTCTGGTCCCTTCTCCAGCACCCTGTGTCCAGGTGTGACTGTAGGAACTGACTTAAGAATAACCAAAGAAGCTCACGTCTATCAAAAATTGTGTGGAGCTGGGAGTCGTGACCTGTGGTTTTTCCAGACCGGGCTAGTCAGGAGTAGGTCTGGGTTTCTCAGTCTGGACACTACAGATATTTGGGGCTGGTTAGTTCTCAGTGATGGAGGCTATCCTGTGCATTATAGGATGTTAGCAGCGTCCTCAACCTCTATCCACTAGATGACAGTAGCACTCCCCTACCACTCTCAGTTGTGACAACCAAAAATATCTCCAGAAGTTACTGGATGTCTGGGGAGAGATATCTCTCCTAGTTGAAAACCACTGGAATAGATCATCACCAAGAGGGTGTGCTTATCAGGTCACTTGGGACTGGAATCCAAGTATTACCTCATGATTCATTGTCAAGGTCAACTTTCAAGAGGCTCTTAGGAAGATATAACTTCAGGGAATGGGCAGTGCCCTAGGAGGACACCAGGTTCAGCACTTAACTTAGGGAAATAGCAAGACACTCATCCATGATGTGTCCCAGGAGCTCCAACGTCTTTTTGGTGAGCGGCACTTCTAGTTCCCTCTGAATCTTGTGAGTGCTGAGCCAGGGCTGGAATGAAAGTGGAAGTCTCCGAGAGAGGGTGGAGGACTCTCTGTCCTTCCATCTCAGAGAGTGGGGAGGGCCCCAGTGGCTGGGAGGCTGACCAGAGACCACACCATGGGTCTGCAAGCGGTGGGAGAATGTGACCCAAGCTACCCTGCGTCTGACCTATTGGTCCTAGGAGGGAACCGGGGTTGGAGGCAAGGGAAACGCAGAGCCAACAGACTTGACTTGAGGTGGAGCCAGGAGCACATACTTCTTCCTTCGATCCTTTGTCATCTTCAATTTTAGCCCAATAGTTAAAATCACGATAGCCTTCCATTTCTTTCATGTAGTGTTACTCATATTTTTTACTCTTTCATTTATTTGTCTTTCTAACTGAACTGTAAGCCCTAGAGGGTAGGTTCTAGGATGCAGTGTCCTTTCTTGCACACTGTCCAAGGGTATGGCACATCCAGAGGCTGGCATGTAGGTGCTCTATTGAGAGGGTATTGACCATCCAGGGAAAGCCCTTCCTGCCCGGCTGCTGGGGAGGGCTTAGTTGGAAGATCTCTGGGTGAATTTCAGGACCACCCACATTGTATCCAGTTGCAGGCACTATTACATTTTTCTCTGCTCCCCTAAGCCAAATGAGGGGAAAATAAGCCCTAGAGAGCATATGACTCTGAGATACATTAAAAAAGTGACTTTGGAGGGACAGTTGTTTTCAACTTTTTTTTACCCTCTGAAATTCAATGTTGAAAAAATATTATCCAGAAACAAAAATTCTTTATTCTAATCTCCCAAGTAGTGAAGTGAAAAACAACAGTAGTGGAGGGCTTTTTTCCACTTGATAAATCATTATTTGTCTGATATGGGATCTAGTTTTGCTCTTTAGAAAATCAGAGTAAAGGGAATAAAAATATTTGTCACTTAAGACTCTGTAACTAGACCAATTTCCAATGTAGGTTATTATTCTTGTTAAAAGCTGTCAGATTTGAAAGTACAGTTTTAGATAAACAGATGCATAGGTAGATACAGAGATCCACAGAGACAGAGAGAACTGAATATATAAATAAGTCCTATGAATCAAAAAATAGTTTAAAAAATGAAGAAACAACATGAATAGGCATTTTACAGGATAGGAATAATACTGCCAATAAATATATGGAAATATGGTTGATCACAGTAATAAGGAAATGTAAATTAAAAGCACAATGACATACCTAACCTCACCCACCAAAATTGCTAAAATGAAAAATTCTGACAATACCAAGTGTTGTCAAGGACACGGAGCAATAGGAACTCTCAGACACTAAGAATAAAACAATTTTGGAAAACAATTTAGCATTGCTCAGTGAAACTGATGATGTACAAACTCTATGAAGCAGCCATTTCCCTCTGGAGACTGGCCCCTGGAGAAGCTATTGTGTATATGAACAAGAAGAGATGTACGGAAGTTCCATAGTAGTATTTCTTGAAATAACAAGGGGCAGGAAACAACCCAAGTGCCCATCAATAACAGAATAGAAAAATAAATTGTAGTATCTTTATAAAATGTAATGCTACCCAAGAGCAAAAACGAATTAATTGTGGTCATATATTTCAATGAGTCTGAATAGCAAAAACTTAATTTTAGGCAGAAAAGGGAAGTCACAGAAGATCAGAATGGGGATTCATTTACAGGAAGCTTAAAAACTGTGTACGTATATGACAAAACTATAAAGAAAAATGAGGAATTGATTAATATAAAGTTCTGGATGGTTGTTACTTCTGTAGGGAAAAGAAAGGGAAATGCATTTGGGAAGCTCCAAATGTACCTAACTAACGTTATTGGTAGTAACACGAGAAGTTATTTTATTATTGTATATAAAATGAACAAAGAAACGAACGCGTAAATAAACACTCAAAAATCTGGAAGGAGATATACAATTTGTTAATACAGTTGACCCTTGAACAATGGGGGTGTTAGGGGCGCAGGACCCTCCCTCCCCATTCCGTGCAGGCAGAAATCTGAGTACTACTATCTCTGCCTCAGAAACAAAGGAACTGATAAATGACTCACTCAAGGGGGCAAGATGTTGAAACAGCAAAAGGATCTCCAATCGAACACAAACTTTTCGCTGCACTTAAAGATCTGTAAAATGAAAACACAGGAACTATATTTATCAAAAAAATTCACCTATAAGCGGACCTGCGCAGTTCAAACCTGTGTTGTTCAAGGGCCAACTGGAGTAGCTAATTATGGGTGAAGGATTTATGGGTGAGGTATAACCACACATGTATGTATTATTACTTTATAAGTATTTTCCAGAGTTTCTATAGTGAACAAGTATTAACTACATGATTAAGAATACTCAAAGCTAAAACAAATTCCAGTGCTTGGCCAGGCGTGTTGGCACAAGGTCTGGTGGCACATGCTCTTTGGCAGTTGGCAGCCAGGTGCCAAGCCCTCCTGCAGCTGCAGAGGTTGCAACCAGCCAGGACCTACACGTGGTCATCGGCAAGATGCTCACTGTAGGGGTGTTGGAAAGATCCTGGGACTGGTTAAGCAGACTAAGTTGGTGATGATGGTCCCATCACACACAAGACAGCATGAAAGAAAAAATGCCTCTCATGAGGCAGCTCTGTGGTTGTTCCATTGGATAGAGGAGAAGGGAGTGTGTAAAGAGCTAATGTGAAGCCTCAGAGTTGGCACAGCAATTGAGACAAAAGGGCACCCGTGGAGACTCAGGGAAATACCACAGGGAGAGCCAGGGTGAGGTGCAGGCCAATGGGACAGATTCCAGCCTGGGGGTGGTATGTAAGTTTTGTGGAGTCCCCAGAGGGGAACTGAGATATGGGAGTTACAAAGAGAGAAAATAATTTACATTTCTTGTCTTATGCTTTACTCATCACCATTTTTCTTCTTGAAAGCTTTTTTTGTTCTTCCTTTGAATACGTTCTAAAAAATCAAAATCACTTTACACACACACACACAAAATGACACCCATAGGTCTGGCAAGCAAATCTAAAGGCAGTCCTGCTCTCTGCTCCTCCAAGGCTTACAGGCTAGTGTGGCATAGACAGAGAAACAATTACAGAACATCAAGACCAGTCCTATGATAACAGCCGTAGGAGTCACAGGAGGGCTCCTAGGAATCGGCATGCTGGTCCCGCCACCTCTCTCCCCAACACTGCCATTCATTTTTATCTATATATCTATAGATAAAAGATATCTATAGATACATCCTTAAGATATAGATGTGTATGTTCTTCAGTGAGTCCCAGACTTGCCAACCTTCTCAGACTGATTTTCCTGTACATGGTCCCTGTTCTTTTGGAGAAGAAAAAACTCTATAATTTTGTGTAGCTCCTCCTTGTGAAGGGATTAGACCTGCCCGCTTACTCTTGCCACAGGTGCTTCCCCAAGCAGACGCACGCACACTCTAGACCCCAGCCATGTCCTTTTCAGTTCCCTGCCCTTTCTCATCCACCTGGAGCCCTCTCTACTCAGGGCTCCCTTACTACCACCCGATTCCTGCCCGTGCTTTAGCCCACACTTTGTCTCCCTTGAGGGACTGGCGTGCTTCCTCGTTTCTGTTAAGACAGCTGTGAAACTCATTGTATTTCTCTTTTTGTCTTGGCTGCCGGGAAGCTCAGAGCTAAATTAGGCTCTATCACATTTCAGTCACAGTGTAGACATCTTGTCCCCTGGGAGACCTTGAGTCTACCTATCACTGGAAGGAGAGTGTAACAATCTTTTCCCAGGCCATTTAAACAGAGGGACTCACAGATCTAGAAACTGTGGACTTCCTTTGCAGTGAGCTCAGTGAAGTCTCCTGAACTTGAGAGATTTGAGTCAAACCTACCAACTGATCGATTGGCTTTTATCTTTTTAATTAATTAATTAATTAATTTTAAACATCTTTATTGGAGTATAATTGCTTTACAATGGTGTGCTAGTTTCTGCTTTATAACAAAGTGAATCAGCTATACATATACATATATGTGTATATATATATATATATATATATTCCCATATCTCTTCCCTCTTGCGTCTCCTTCCCTCCCACCCTCCCTATCCCACCCCTCTAGGTGGTCACAAAGCACCGAGCTGATCTCCCTGTGCTATGCGGCTGCTTCCCACTAGCTATCTATTTTACATTTGGTAGTGTATATATGTCCATGCCACTCTCTCACTTCGTCCCAGCTTACCCTTCCCCCTCCCCGTGTCCTCAAGTCCATTCTGTAGTAGGTCTGCATCTTTACTCCCATCTGCTTGGTTTTTAAACAAAGAAATTTCTCCTTAATCAGTAATGTGCAACCCCAGCGCTCTAGGCCCTCTCTGGAGAGAATTAACTTGAATCGCCTGTAAAAAGTGGCACCGACAGAAGCTTGTCTAAGGGATGAATTGCCCATTGGCTTTTCTTGATAAGAGTGTAGGAGTGCAGGAAGGTGTGTGTGGTACAAAAGAGAGTGCGTGAGCTTGGGACCCCTTTGCTGATTTGCAGTAAATCCCAGTAAAACATTCACTTAATTATTAAACAGAATTAATAATATGTATGTTGAGAGGAAGAAAACATTTCATGCACATAACACGTTAGGTGTTTAGCAAACACCTGTTTCCTTTCTTTATAGATAATCTGATTTCTAACCTCAGATCAAACTAGAAGCTGTGCTTGGGCTACATTACCTTGGCATCCTTACAGATGGTCTCACTAAGCTGCACTTTACTGTCACACCATCAGTTTTAATCATCACCGCAGGTAACGATTTCATGAAATCTGCTCCTGATTATTTTGTAAAAATGAGAACAAGAAATGAACAATGCAGGTGACTCCTATGTGTAACCCTAGGTGAGAAAATTCACTGAGACTTCAGTGCTCTTACTTTGTCTCCTTTGAGGGACTGGCATGCTTCCTCCTTTCTGTTAAGACAATTGTGAAACCTATTGTTTTTCTTTTTTTGCCTTGTCTGCCAGGAAACTCAGAGCTAAATTGAAGCTCAATCACAACTTTTACCCATTCAATTAGCAGACTTATATTTTCCTTTGTCTTTGGTATAAATTTATGTGTTCATTGCAAATGAGTTTTCTATTTGAAGATGAAAAACCCATGAAGTCTTTTAAGGAGAGAGTGTAAGTATATGCAATCTATCAGTAAACAACTCCTCAGGTAGCCTGTGAATAAATTTCATACTTATTAGTGGCAACTGAGCATTATAATTTTTCTAAAAACAGTGTTCAAAGAACATGGGTGCTGAGAATCAATTCTTTTAGTTCATAAATGAAAACACAATTCTATGACCACTCATATTTTATTTTATTTATTTATTTTTTTTGCGGTACGCGGGCCTCTCACTGTTGTGGCCTCTCCCGTTGCGGAGCACAGGCTCCGGACGTGCAGGCTCAGCGGCCATGGCTCACGGGCCCAGCCGCTCCGCGGCATGTGGGATCTTCCCGGACCGGGGCACGAACCTGTGTCCCCTGCATCGGCAGGCGGACTTTCAACCACTGCGCCACCAGGGAAGCCCCACTCATATTTTTTTGCTAGTTATATGTAATGATGGTGGCTTCAGTACACCGAGGCCGATCATTTTCATTTCATTCATTCATTCATGTAACATGTATTTGTTCACCTCTACATGACAGGTTCTTTTCAAGGAACATTCTCAATATTGTGCCCTGTGACAGCTGCTTCACTTCATCCTTATGCTACTCACCCACCTCCAAAATGTGTATACACAGATGTTCCAGATGGGGCTGGTGATACTCTACCGCTGGAACCCTGGCCTATGGCTTCTGAACCATCTGTAGGCTTCCTTGTTGGTCTGAGAGTTTCAAAGTGAAAGAGGAAGTGGTACAGTATGAAGTTTCTGATGCTGATATAAAATATTTTTTTAATATTTAAAAATGATTTTTATAAAGTTTACCAAAAAAATTTCTAACAAAGTCTGAACTAGCTACAGTGACACAAGCCAACTGTGCACAGTATGGTAGTTAGAAAGTTACCTTAAAGTAAATTCCACCGCCACTAGTCGCTAGTCATGTGACCTTGGTTCTCACTTTCCTTATCTGTAAAATGGGCATAATCACAGTGCTAACCCATATGGCTATTGTGACGATTAAAGGAGACGATCTTGGTAAAACCCTTAGCATAATAGCAGACATCCGCATGTGCTTCGTAAATATCACTTGTCATCATCACTGCCGCCAAGCGCATGACTACAATGTGGGTACGCTATCAACTCCTTCTAGCCAAGTCTTTGGTGAAAGCCCCAGCCAGCAGTGCTAGTTTAGTTTGTCTTGGTCCCGTTTAGTTCTTCTCTTTTTTCTTTAGACAAATGGCCTTTTCAGCATCTGCTGGTCCCCTTTGCTGCCCAGTGTCAGCCCCCGGCTCACCACAGCACTGCTGCTCTGGGGTTGCCTGGCGTGTCTTGTTTCTGACTCCTTCAACTCCAGTCTTTGACTCTGCAGCCCTTCCTTAAGGCATACAAATTTCATCCACTATGTTTACACAGCTACATCACTTTTCATCGTTTGTCCTTTTCCTCTCCTCTTGCTTTTCTTTTTTTTGTTTTGTTTTGTTTGTTTTTGCCATTTCTTTCCTAAGTTGGTAAAGTACCTGAGTTGTGACTTTCCTATAAGGATGAGGAAGGGCTTCTGGTAAGTGTCCTGCAGGATGCTTGCTGTAGAAAGGTCCCTGTCTCCGTGCTGCTGTGATAGGGACCGTTCCTCATACTCCTCTTACTCTGCATAGGAAAAGAGTGACTCTGGGCTGTGCATCACCTGGGTGACCCTCCTCCATTGCTGAGGAGCCGCTTCCGCCAGAGCTGCAGACGTCTCCCACTGTCACAAGTATCTCTGGCCATCGAAGTGCATCGAGGTTGCATGCTGTTTGTTTGGGCCTCACTGGGGTCAATGGTTAATGTCTGTGATGTCTTACGTGTGAGTTACAGCAGCAGCAGTTTTGTTTTTCCAGTTCTGTAAGAATCCCACATGTGGCCAACTACTCATTTCCAGGTCGTTATTTTTAGATACAATTGTGAAGAAACAGCAGGACCTTCAAAATGAGACCTCTGTCTTCCTTGGCCTCAGTTCTCCTGTTGCAACCCAAGGGTCCTTGTGAGTGCATTCTCCCCACTCCTTGCTCTTTTGCAATTTTCTCTGGGCACTTGGTCGTTTAGAACCCAGAAACCCATTTTGCTGGTGGGTGAGGAATCGCACTGGGCTCACAACCCAGAGCTATGATGATCACAGGTACAGAGTAAGTTGGCATCCCCTGTCCATTCTCAGCCAGGGCCCTTTGTGCTCTGTCCCGAGCCCAGCTTGGGCACCAGCCTTCTCCATCTGAGCTGTTCTGAGTTCCCCTGCTCAGCTAGGGTGACCAGCTGTCCCGATTTGCCTGGGACTCAGGGGGTTCCTGAGATATGAGATACTCAGTATGAAACCCAGAAAAGTCACCCTGGTCCCACGCTCTGTGTCTGAGAAAACAAGGCATTTTGAGAAAAGAATGCCATCATTGTAAAAGTGCTCTGTATTATCTATTGAACTGAATTTCCGGTGAGGTCACACATTTTAGGGTAAAAAAATTATGGGGAATCTTTAAACCTTGAATTGTTGTTCTTTTTTCAGTACTCATGGTTAAAAATCCTTCCAGATTCTTCCTTCAGCCTGCCTGAATCTGCCATGCTAGCTTCCTCTCTCTGTTTTTATGAAATTTTAAGTTTCTTGCTCATACTTTCTCAGGAAGGATTGGGAGCCACAGCTGTCAGTCACATAGCAGGGAACTTCTTTCCAGAATCACACAAAAATCCCTGCCTTGTGGAGTCTCTATCTGGCCCCTAGGTTTGCTCTTCTATTTTCTGGATTCATTTCAACTTTACCTGTCCCTCCCCATCACCATGGCCACCACCCTTCTCCTCTTGGAAGCCTTCCTGAATTGGCCAAGTAGGATTAAACCCTCCTTCTTCTGTGACATTGTACCACTTTGCTCATTTGCTCATTGCCCTTCTGTTCTGATTGACACATATTTATCAGACACCTACAATATGCTGGGCACAGTACTAGGCTCAGGATGTAAGAAGATAAAAAAATATTAAGGTCTTGACTTCAAGTAGCTCAATCCCATTGGAGAGACCCTCAAGGTTAGGGTTAAGCAGGGCTCTCTGTAAAGAGAATCAGAAAGTCATAAATGACGTAACTGAGACTGTGACATTTAAAATGCTGACGTAGGGTTTGTTCCGTAACTAAAGTTTCCTTGCCCACTTGAGCCATAACCCCTAAATATCTATAAGGGGCAAGTTTTCACTCGTTAATTAAAACACCCACACACCCACACACCCCCCCAAAAGCTTCCAACCCCAGATGGCTATTCTGACTAAGTGCCAGTAGAGGGCGCCCACAGACAACATAACTACATTTCTACCCGTAAACTTGGTCCATTTCCCTTATTTCTCTCCAGAAAGCCCTGGATTTAACCAGTCTCTGGTCATCACAAAGTTATCCCCATATCTCATCCTCTGTGGCCTGAAATGCCCAGCATTATAACGGAAGCGACGGATGATTTAATCACCTTTTGTGTCTTTACAGATACAAAGTAGGGTTCCAGATAAAAAATGTTTCTTGAAAGAAACGGCTCATGGTCCTAAGTAAACCATGTCCTCCCTCATAACTGTACCATCTCTGAAGTCTCACTTGCAGGCACCCACTCCAGCGATTCTCGGCCCTCAGTCAGTGAGCTCCCATTCCATTGGTTCTACCACTTTTTCACCATCAATCCTCCTTTATGTCCTCTTGACCATAGACTGCTAATTCTGGCATTGCAGAGCTGTGGAACAAACACCCTTAACTCCTCTGCCCCTAGCCCTGTTTAAACCCAACAAGCCACTTTCTTGGCACCTGTACATGGTCACCTGAACATTGCTGGGGAAAGTGAGACCACTGAGCTGCCTGGATTTACTTAAAATTTGTGAACCATCATGAGAGGTGGACGTTCAACAGACCCAGACAAGCCTGCTGCGCCTAGCTAGTAAGTTTCCTTTCCTTTTCCCCAAAACATTTTTTCTCTCCTCAAGGCCTTAACACCTACTCCCACTGTCACACTCACTTTTATTTCTTAGAGAAAAGTATGTGCACCTGAATGAGAACCAACTCATTTTGCTACCTACAAGTGCTTCCGTCTACCCATGTCGTCACCTCCAGAACTGCCCTTTGATTTGGGCACGGGGCCACCGTTTGGAGGCCTGGACCTTACAGGGTCCTGCTCTGGTCGGGCTCTAGCTGCCGAGGTGTCTGCCCACCTGTAGCCTGGGCCCTGCTAGCTGTCTAGACCACTCGGGAATGTGAAATTCCCTGCAAGGATAGCCAGAGCTGTTTCCAGGGCCGGCCCGCCTGTCTTCCTGGGTCCTCCTAGTGGTTGTTCTGCAGAAAGTTGATGGCAGGGAGGCCCGGAACAGAGCTTGGATGTCTGGGCTGGCGTGTCGACGTGCATGTGTGTGAGGCCTCTCACTCTGCAAAATGGAGCGAGCGGGCAGTGGGAAGAGAAGAGGTGTGGGGGATAGGATGAGGGGGCCTCCATCTGTATATTCTTGTCATACATTCTCCAGTGTTGGTGGTCACTTGTCTCTTGTCATTCTATAGTCAGCCAAATTAAGGACTGGTGCAGGCCACACTGCCAAGAAGGTCATCGTCAAAGTCACTGATTGTCGGGAACTTGGCCAAGGGTGCATCTATCTCTGTCCTTGTCTCACTCCAGTGCCCTGCGGTGTTTGACACAGTTGGCCATTTCCTCCCAGAAATAATCTCTGGGCTGGCTTGATACCGTACTCTGGGCCTTCCTTACCCCATTAATCACTCTTTTTGAGCTTTCTTTGATGGAGTCTCCATCTCCACCAGATTCTTAACTTTGAAGTGTCTGAGGCAGAAGTGGCTCCATCATTTGCAGGGCCTGGTGAGGAGTGAAAATGTGGAACTTCTAGTTCCAAATTATGAAGAATTGCAAGATGGCGGCCACAGAGGATTGTACCAGGTGCAAGGGACCTGGGGTTCAGCACAACCGCACAGGTTGCGTGTCTATGAGGCCAGCTCTGGCCCCAGGGCTCAGTTCCCTCGTCCTCTTCTCTCATCCATCCTCATTTGCTGGGTAGTCTCATCCCTTCCCATGGCTTTAAATCCCGTCTATCCTTTTGTACGTTCGCCCTGGTCTGTCTGCTGGGCTCCAGACTGCTCACCATCTCCACCTGGATCCCTCTCGGGCTTCTCTCTCCCAGTACGTCCGACACAGAGTCCAGAATTGTCTCTCTTCGCATTCCTCCCCACCCAGTTTAGCTGACGTCAATAAAAGACTCTACCTTTCACCCGGTTGCTCAAGCTTCCACCTACGGTCATCTTCCATTCATGTTTTTCTCTACCGCCCTGCATCTAATCCACCAGAAAAAAACTTTTGGATTCGTTAGCGATTTGTGTTTCTCATCTGATTATTTTCAATTATCTCTGATACTGTAAACACCATCATTTCTTGCTGAGTCTTCTGCAATTTTTTGCTAACTAGTCTTCCTGCCTCCACTCTTGCCCTGTAGAACAGGGGTCCCCAGCCCCCCGGGCTGCGGACTGGTACCGGTCCGCAGCCTGTTAGGACTGGGGCCGCACAGAAGGAGGCGAGCCGTGGGCCAGCGAGTGAAGCTTCGTCTGCCGCTCCCCATGGCTTCCCATTGCTCGCATTACCGCCTGAACCATTCTGCCCCCCATGGAAAAATTGTCTTCCACAAAACTGGTCCCTGGTGCCCAAAAGGTTGGGGACCACTGCTGTACAATATACGCTCTGCACCATGGCCAGACTTGATAGCGTTTAAAAGCAGAAATCAACTTGTGGAACGTCTTCTTGAAAACCACCAGTATGAGATTCAAACTAATTATCCCTGCCTGTGGGGTCTGACCCCCAACCCCTTCCCCCAACCCACCTGCCTCTCCTCTGCTCCTCTCACACTGTCCTTCAGCCACGCCCACCTCCTAGTTCCTTAAACACTTGGAGCTCAAGGCCACTTCGGGCCTGTCTGCCACTCTCTCTCTGATATACCCTTACCCAGATCTTACCGTGGTCTTTCCTCCACTCCATTCAGCTTCGGCTCAAATATTTTCTCTTTAAAGAGGTCTTTCCTGACCCTAATACCTAGTATAGCATCCCCCTACTGCAGTCTCTCTTTATCCCATCACCTTATTCTATTTTCTTCACAGCACTTTTGTACCGGAAATGATATTCATTTGTTTTCATGTCTATGGTCTCCACCCCCAGTAGACTATAAGCTCCTCGAAGGCCGGGCTTTGTCTGTTTCCCTCACTTTTTGGCCATTGCTGCCAAGAACAGTGCCTGTCATACAAATAGGTGATCTCGGAGATTTTCGTGGGATAGCTGGGGACTGTCCTGTGGCCTGCTAACTTTGCTTCACCCCAGTGAAATCTGTACGTTACAATAAGACCAACACATGTTTTTCTGCTGCCCTTACTGGTGTGGAGCAATGGTTTGATCCAGAGAGACAAATCTGCCTTTCTTTTGGAGAAGGAAGTAGAGCTTTTGGTTTCTGAAGCTAATTTGGAAGCACATGCGGGTGACTGAGCATCCAGCTATTCTCAAGAGAGGTTGGGACCTAAGTCACGGGGCTTAGGCTGCTGAATAGGTGCCAAGGGATACTTCTCGCTCCTATAATCAAAGTCTTTTTTAAAATATTGAAGTATAGCTGATGTTCAATGTTACATAAGTTACAGGTGTACAATAGAGCGATTCACACTTTTTAAAGGTTACACTCCATTTATAGTTATTATAAAATATTAGCTATATTCCCCGTGTTGTACACTATGTCCTTATAGCTTATTTTATACATAGTAGTTTGTATCTCTTCATCCCCAAAGTCTTCTTGATGATGGGGATTGAAGTGAGGCCAATGAATTAATCCCTCCACTTCAGACTCAGGGGCTGTGGAGACGTGTTCAGCAGCCCCAATCCCTCTGCCTCCCCTCTTTTTTTTTTTTTGTTCGGTACGCGGGCCTCTCACTGTTGTGGCCTCTCCCGCTGCGGAGCACAGGCTCCGGATGCTCAGGCTCAGCGGCCATGGCTCACGGGCCCAGCTGCTCCGCGGTATGTGGGATCTTCCCGGACCGGGGCACGAACCCGTGTCCCCTGCATCGGCAGGCGGACTCTCAACCACTGCGCCACCAGGGAAGCCCTGCCTCCCCCTCTTTAACTGGATATTGGTTAGCGCTAGGGTTAGGGTTAGGGTATCCAGGGAGCTCCTAAGAGGCGCAAAGCAGCTTTTCTCAGGAAATGGAAATATTAAAGTTGTACATCTGTCGTGTGGTCAGTTAGTCTGGGTGGGTAGCTAAGATGAAGAGCGAGGGGGAGCAATGGAGAGGAGAAAGGAGGAAAGACAGAGGGTGGGAGAGGGACCCAGCAAAGGCAGAGGGAGGGAAAGAGGGTGCAGCAGGTGAGGTGAGTGGAAGACAGGTCTTGCTGTAGGGGAGGATGCTCTTCAAAGCCCTGCAGGTTGGCTTTCAACAACCAGCAGTCAAACTGAATTCATCATCTACGGATTCAGAAAGTTATCCTGCTCTCAAGTAGGGACGACAAAACCGGCTACGCTTGTAACCCTGGACTATTTCGCTGAAACGTCCTTCTACCTTTCCTTTCTTTGGAGAGACTGAAAAACTCACACCAAGGTTTCTCAGACTCCCTCGTAGCCAGGATTCTAGAAATAGATGATGTTCTGCCGGGTCAATTCACTGGTATGCGATCTGGACCGTAGAAGTGAAGGGCAGGCATCTCCCTGTGGTTATTGCTGGCAAACAAGATGGGAACCCGTGAGGCTCCTGGACATCGCAGCTCCAGCACCCGCTCTGTGGGGTCTCGGGCATGGGGGGCAGTGGCGGCAGCCTCTGCGGGGGGACCTTACTTGTGGAATTTCCCCAGAGGTGATCTGTCTCTGAGGGAATCAGGTCTGTTTTGCCCTGGTGCCTGAAGGCTGCTCTTTGAGCTCCTCCAAATATTCGATAAACGCTTAAATCCTTAATAGGCAATTCCTACTTCCCAAACTGAACTTGGGTGGATAAGTTTTCATATGTCACCATTGCAGTTTGCACACAACCCTTATCATCTTCTACTCCCAGAATGGTACATTCCACAGACTCCTCCACCAAATGCATCTCCACAGTCCCTGGTGCCATTGACTCCCCAGCAGCCAATAGCAAACCAGAGCCCTCAGGGCAATCCTGCCATTCAAATATTTACAAGAAATTCACCGACAAACAGGAAAATCTACAATAACAAACAGGAAATCTACCTCCTACAATAACCCCAGCTAGCACTTCTGTGAGTCCTTCAAAGAGACAGAGTCATCACCCAGTGGCCTTTCATTTCTAGGTTCTCTCTCCACACACCCCCTGTTTCGTCCACTCCTAAAGTGGCCAAGATCTTCTCAGTGCTGGTGCTTGGGTGTGCGACCTGGGCAACCGCGCAGGGTCCCCGCGCTTGGTTAGAGGCTCTTGAAATTCTTAATTATTTTTGAACAAGGAGCCCCACATTTTTACTTTGTACTGGGGGCCACAAATTATAGAGTCAACCTTGATGTTTTTCTACCTTGTGTCCCAAGAATGGGGTGATTGTTGAGCCTGACCTTGACCTCTTGACCAGGACCCCTTCCTTCCCCAAGGAGAGCACATCAGTCCTACTAATTCTCTTACCTGTATCTCAGATCCACCCTCTTGTCTTATCTCCAGATTACTGCGAGCTTCTTAACCATTATCCAGCCTCCAGTTTTCACGGTCCTTAACTTATTCTCCACGAGCTCCCCGGTGCCTGCATGTGTTGACAGTTTCATCTATCGGAGCCATCTCCCCAGGGCTCAAGAGAATCACATGAAGATGGCATCAGGTTCTTGAGCTGAACCTTCCCTACCCCTCCTCTAAATCATTGGTTCTCAAACTTGGCTGCTAAATTCCAACTAGCAGAGACACTGATGTAAGTGGCAAGGGGTCCCATCTTGGTATCTGGCGAAGTCTGGGTTCTGCTGCTGTGGGTGTGGCCAACATACAGGGCCAGCTGACACTATTTCACCAGCTCTAAGCATGAATTGCTTGTGGGGTAGCCTAGAAGGACTTATTTTTGGCATAACACTGTAGACTCCGAAATTTAAAGGCAAATTCTCTTTCCATGTTTTTCATCTCTTCACAGTGTCTCATTCCAGCCCCAAAGGGATTGAGAGATGTTCATCCCCATTCAGAGCCCAGAGACAGGGTAGTGCTTGTAATACTCACTCGGTGAGGTGGGGATGTCGGCCTAATCCCAGCCGGTCTCCTCACTCCCAACTCAAGCCTCACTGCCAGCCTGCCAGCGACTCTGGCCAGGAAGCACAGGGGGATGAGAAAAAACTCAGGTGTGTAAAACAGGAACCCAGAATTAAGGGTGAAAAGAGAAGGTGGGGATACACAGCATAGATAAATATGTCTAAGGAGCCATACAGACATTTGGCACGTTCTAGAGGACAGTAAAGGGCTTATTATCCTCCAACTGGCATAGATTTTCTCTTCCTTCTCTCTTGTCTACCCCTGATCTTTTCCCTTTCTGTTCCAAATGGCTTCAGAGTGGCTTGTGATCATACATGTATTACCCAACAAACATGTCTGTCAGGCCTGTATCCAGTGTTCTTCCCTCTGTGTCCTGGACTGGCTTCAGTAAACGCACAACCCTCCCAAAATTGTATGAAAAATTATATGTGTACGTGCGGACTCTCAAAAGGGTCTATACAAAGGCTAAAACCACTGTTTTACGTTTCCAAGCAACAAACCACTCCCCGCACCCCGCCCCCAGTAAGGAACCCTGTGATAATTAGACACAATGTGGTGGGCACATGGGTCCATCCTCTGTCCTGTCCAAGGGTATTTTCTGGCTGTCGTGTGTAAGAGAGTGGAGGGAGAGAAAGCTGAGTAGAGGGAAAATACCACATGATTCTCTAGTCTACAGCCTTTCCTGGCCCACTGTTCCTGGCCTGGGACAATACATGGGTGACAACTAACTGGGAAATTCTTAGAATTGCTTCTTGTTTCTGACCTGCTGGTCCCGGCATTCTGGACCGCATTCTGGTCCTTGATGTGTAAGCTAAAGCTGACTATGGCCACCAGAGGGCAGCACACTCAGACGCGGCTGGGTCAGGCCTGTTGGTCCACCTGGACCTTTGGAGCTGCCTTGGGCAACTGAGCAGGTTCAAGGTCGCCCTGCCATTTCATTAGCTTCAAAATAACGTGACCTTATGCTGTAGATGACCGATTTTGGCCCCCACTGACTGTGTTGGGACAGGGATTTACTGTACTTTCCGTTATCTCACTCGGTCCTTATAAACTTCAGGTGGCAAAATTACCCTTCATATCCTGACAGCTCTAAGGGGGTAAAACTTGGGACTGACATAAGTAAGCAAAACTTATTAAAGTTCATGGAATCAGCTATGCAAACTGGGGAACATAGGTTACGGTTCTATTTGTTTTGTAGTTGCATAACAACCGCAAACTGTTCTTCAAGATAAAAAGGGAAGAAAAGAGAGATTATGAATTCCATTTCAAGGAGAGACCTGCCATTTCTGCTTCCAAGAGACCTGTGGCCCACGGTCATTTATTTAATGGTAGGCTTCTAGAGGGTAGGTGGCCTTATCATCCCTTTACAGATACATTTAATAGCCTCTTTGGGGCTGTTTTCCCAGCTCCCCCTCTTGGCTTCCAACCCATCTCCATGGGTGGCCACAGCCTTGGCCTTTGCTAGCCTGTCCTTGGACAGAGCTGACTCAAGCTGCAACTAGCTTGTTTTCTCACAGCCTGAGGTTCACAGAGAACGGGCATTTAGAACTGAGCCTTGCAAATCGTAGGACACTAAGAGGAAGGGCCTTGAACTCTAAGAGCTCAAAACTTGCAAAATCTACCTTGATTTCTAATCATCCTGAGAGCCATGATCTTTTCCCCAAAGTTACCTTAGTTTTTTGAAAGAATATTTTCTTTTTAAAAAATTATACACACATGCACATACATCATTATGTTTATACATGTATGTGTGTGTTCATACTTATATCAGGGTTTCTCAGCCTCAACACTGTTGTCATTTTGGGCCAGACAACAGTTTGCTGTGGCAGCTGCCCTGTGCACGGTGGGGTATTTAGCAGCAACCTTGGACTTCTCCACCTCATGGCAGTAGCAACCCTCCTAGTTGTGACAACCAGAATATCTCTAGACATTGCCAAATATCCCTTGGGGGTCAAAATGTTCCCAGTTAAGAACAATTGCTTGATCTAATTATTGGTCCATGTATGTATGTATGTATGTGTTGATCTATCGATCTAAGTATCTATTATCTATCTGTATTAAACCAGCTTGATTCAGAGTCTGTTTTTTTCAGCCAAAAAAAAAAGTCTGGTAAGACAATGATAAAACATGCACTATGTAGACTGCTCAAATATGAACACAGCAAGTTAGCAGCAGAACCAGGCCTGGATAATTAAGTCTCCTGAACACCACCCAGTGGGCTTTCTACTACTTCCCACCAAAGAACTCCTTTTCAGGGTATTTAACGCCACCAACTTACCTATCACTGTGCTTTCCCTTGTACTAAAACCCGGAAGCACTGGAATTCAGAGACCGTGTTGATGGGAGGAAACACCCCTGGCCAGGTTCCCTTATTAGTCTGAGACACCTAAATTAGTCATCCGGGTGAGGATCATGGTCAGACTTTCTTCGCAGGAGTGTGGGCTCGTTGCTGGGGACAGCATGCCATGAGGTAGACCAGCCTTTGAAGGGGTACCATCCGCCCTCCCTGCTTTCTTACCATCTGGGGAGATTTAGCTTAATATTTTGGTCTTCCCTACATTCCCATGTTTTTTTGAGGCCACTCACCTAATCCAAGTCACTGTGGGATGGTAGAAGTCACTTTCCTTTTTTCCATTCAGAACTTATAACAAACAACCCAATCCAAAAATGGGCAGAAGACATAAATAGACATTTCTCCAAAGAAGATATACAGAATGCCAACAAGCACATGAAAGAATGCTCAACATCACTGATTAGAGAAATGAAAATCAAAACTACAAGGAGGTATCATCTCACACCAGTCAGAATGGCCATCATCAAAAATTCTGCAAACCATAAGTGCTGGCGAGGGTGTGGAGAAAAGGGAACCCTCTTCCACTGTTGGTGGGAATGTAAATTGATACAGCCACTATGGAGAACAGTATGGAGGTTCCTCCAAAAACTAAAAATAGAGCTACCATACGACCCAGCAATCCCACTACTAGGCATAAACCCTGAGAAAACCATAATTCAAAAAGAGTCATGTACCACAATGTTCCTTGCAGCTCTATTTACAATAGCCAGGACATGGACGCAACCTAAGTGTCCACTGACAGATGAATGGATAAAGAAGACGTGGCGCATATATACAATGGAATATTACTCAGCCATAAAAAGAAATGGAATTGAGTTATTTGTAGTGAGGTGGGTGGACCTAGAGTCTGTCATACAGAATGAAGTAAGCCAGACAGAGAAAAACAGATACCGTATGCTAACACATATATATGGAATCTAAAAGAAAAAAAAAAGGTTCTGAAGAATCTAGGGGCAGGACAGGAATAAAGACGCAGATGTAGAGAATGGACTTGAGGACATGGGGAGGGGGAAGGGTAAGCTGGGATGATGTGAGAGAGAGGCATGGACATATATACACTACCAAATGTAAAATAGATAGCTAGTGGGAAGCAGCCGCATAGCACAGGGAGATCAGCTCGGTGCTTTGTGACCACCTAGAGGGGTGGAATAGGGAGGGTGGGAGGGAGACGCAAGAGGGAGGAGATATGGGGATGTATGTATATGTATAGCTAATTCACTTTGTTGTAGGGCAGAGGCTAGCACACCATTGTAAAGCAATTATACTCCAATAAAGATGTTAAAAAAAAAGAAAGTCAGCATTTGATATTCAAAAAAAAAGAAAGAACTTATATTAGCTATGGAAACTTTTGAAGGTCAGGAGGAAGTGAGAATGTCAGGTGGTTCTGTGTAACAAACATGCAACAAATGAGAGCAGATGAAAAACTTGTTTTGAAATTGACATCTAGTAAAATGTATTTACTTGGGTCTGCAGTTGTATGAGTTTTGGCAAATGCCCAGAGTCATGTGATAACCAACACAATCCAGATACAGACAGGTCCAAGCACCGTCTCTTTTTAGCCAACCCCTCTTGGCCAACCCTGGGCAAACCCTCATCTGTTCTCCATCCCTATAGTTTTACTTTGTCCTAAATATCGTATAAATGGAATTGTATAGGACGTGGCCTGTCTGCAGTCTGATTTCTTTTAGGCAGCAGAATGCATTTGAGATTCATCCATGTTCCTGCTTTTGTATCAATAGTTTCGTCCTTTTTATTGCTGAGTGTTATTCTATTGTATGGATGTGGCCATTCATCAGTTGAAAGACACTGGGTTTGCTTCTGATTTTTAGAAGTTAGAATCGCCTGCTATAAATATGTGCTTACAGGTTTTGGTGTGAATATAATGTCTCATTTCTCTTTGGTAAATTTTGAGTAGTGAGACCGCTGGGTCATATTGTAAGGGAATGCTTAACTTTGTAAGAAACTGTCACATTATTTCCCAAAGTAGCTGTACCATTTTGTATTCCCACCAGCCGTGTTTGAAAGTTCCGGTTGCTTCCCATCCTTACCAGTCCTTAGTACTGTTAGTTTGTCTTTAAATTTTATTTCAGTCACTCTAATATGATTGTAAAGGTATCTCATTGTGGTTTTACTTAATGGTTTCCTGATAGTTGATGATGTTTGGCATCTTTTCATTTAGTGAAGTATCTGTTCAATAGTTTGCCCATTGAAAAAATTGGTTTGTTTGTTTACTTATAGTTGAGTTTTAAGAATTCTTTATATATTCTGGGTACAATTCCTTTGTCAGATATGTGGTTTGCAAATATTTTTTCCCAATCTGTGGCTTGCTTTTCATTCTCTAAGTGCCTTTCAAAGAGCAAAGGTTTTAATTTCGACAAAAACCAATATCAATTTTTTCTCTTATAGATAGTGCTTTCGGTGTCAAGAGTAGTTTGTAATAATCCCAACCCAGGACACTCCATGGATATCAAATATGTTTTGTAAATTTTATAGACTCTCTGAGTCTCTCATTCAGCTCCTGCCTGCAACGGTTTGCAAACATTTTCTTTCACATTTCCTCTCCAGCCCTGCCCACGTGAACACACCCACACACTTAAGCGTTACAAACACAGATTTCCTGTGCCACTCTGAACCCTCGGCCCTCCCTTTCCAGGCCTCCTCCCAAAGATCACAGAAGTTACATTTTCCAAAGTATTTTTTATCATGCAGGGGAAAGTGCTGGAGATAGGAATGGTCAGTGCTATTTTTATGGCCAAACACTCCAGAATGTCATTGTGAAGGCTCTTTCTCAAAATTATGCAAGTAGAAATGGCATTATGGAAATTCATACCCCAATATACATCCATCTCTCGTATAACAAAACTCACACTGTATATCAATGGGATTTAACGTTCAAGTGAATTAATTAGCTATGTTTGCCTATTTGTATTTTGAAATATCTTTCAATATATTCAAAGGAACAGATGTTTTCTGGGGCTATTTTTAAGTCTGAGTACAGCTTCCTTCCACTTCTCTTAGGTTGGATTTGAAGTCCTCACATTTCACAGTTGATACAATTAAGGAAATGCCAGAAAAGTGAAGGAGAGAGGGGAAGGGCGGAGATAAGGAGTTGAAGGAGAAAAATGTATGATCCATTATTGAGCACACGAATAAATCCTTTCTTCCATGTTTTAAATTCCACATTAAGAGGTTTACTACTTCTTTCCTGATTGTACCCCATGCAAGTTCATTATAAAACATGTCGGTTATTGTATCTCCATTTAGTGCATACACTGAGTTGAGTGAAATGATTCCCTTTCAACAAAACCTCATGAAAACATAAGTGATTTTTCACCTTGAAAAGGTCTTTTATGCTATAAGATGCGCCAGACCAGTGGGACTTGGAAGTGGGGGCAAATGCTGCCTGTCACGGTATCAATCACCGAGTCACCCATGCATGGTTCCCCATCTTCCGCTTCCTGTTTGTCCATCTGGGCTTCCTGCTTCTTCAGGTTCTGCACCTATGACTTCAAGGCTTAGTTTGTCTTTCAGTGGCCATCGGCTAAAAGCAAACAAATGGCTAAAGGAAAAAGAAAGAAGAATGATGTTCTTCTAGATCTTCTGTGGGCACCAAGTGATGTGGTGCAGAGGCTGGGAGGACTGTCAAGGGGTGGCCAGCCACAGAGAGAAGGATCAGGGCGAAGGTCTGTGTCTGCCTGTCGAGGAAGCCCACACTTCAGACAGATGCTTTCAGAAGAAATCCTAACATTTTTCTGAGGACCTTGGGCGATAATAGGGAAAACCCCTAGAGCATTTTTTTCAGACAGCTGATAAAGTTTGACAGCTTTGAAGAGGAAACAGAACTGCAGGATGTCAGCGGCAGAGTCACAGGGGAAATTCTGCCTCCTGCGAAGCCTCGCTCAAGTACCGTGAAGCATAGCCTGAAATGGATAGAAATGCTGGTAAATAATAATATTTTATGAAGAAGTAAAATCTCAGTGATTTCCCACATCAGTAGCTCTAAGCAAGACCTTGACATTGATTTTTTTTTTCTATTGGGTTAAGTTTCATGGATTTTAGAATGATTTCTTCTGTGAATCCTCAAAAAATTTTTAAAGGAATTGTAAAATGTCACAGCAATGGAAATGTTCACACATTCCACAGCTCTCGAGTATATGCCACAGTAGAAGTGTCAGAAATTTTCTGTTGTGTCATTTTGTGTTTCTTTGAAACTCTCACCTTCATCACTTTTCCTTACACAGCTAAACACCAAACACTTGGCCTTGCTCCTAAGAACTTTTTCTTGAAGTTTTCTTGAAGAGTTTTTCAATTTTCAGTAGTTGAATTTTCAGCAACATAGAGCATTCTTTCAGCTACCTCTCATTGGTTTGAGATAGACACTCCTTACCACCTAAGAAAGTATTCTATTCTTGATAATTAATTTTGCAATATCAATCGATATTGAAATTTATCAAATGTAAATTCACAATGTTTTGAAAACATATGGCTTTTCAATTCTTTTACCTATTGCTGTAATAAACCATTGAATAGTTTTCCTAACATTGAAATATCCTCATTCTTGGAGTATTCTAGACACTTGGGCTACCTGAGTGGAAAAACAGGCAAATCTCTCACTCTGTGAAGTTTATGATCTATTTTAAATGGTCTTTATAAAATGAGTGAGGAATTGGTCCTTGTACAGCAATTACCACAATTCAGTTTTAGAAGACTTTCATCTTTCCAGAAAGTTCCCTCCTGCCCATTTGCGGCCAATCTCTACTTTTACCCTCAGCTCCAGGCAACCTCCCATCTGCTTTCTGTCTCTATAATGTTGACTTTTCCGGGTACTTTTCTTCCATGGATTTGCAATATGCTGTCTTTTGCATTCAGTGTCTTTCACTTGCATAAAGTTCTTGAGGGTTGCCATCTTGTAACTTGTATCAGCACTTCATTCCTTTTTATTTGGGGGCAGTGTTGCATTGCACAACTGTGCACTTTGTGTTCATCCATCCAGCAGCTGATGGACTCTAGATCGTTTCCAGTTTGACCATTATGAATAACACTGCTGGAAACACTTGCATACAAGAAATCTGTGGACGTGTGCTTTCACTTCTCGTGAGGAGATTCCTAGAAGTGGAATTGCTGGGTGGCATGGTAAGCGTACCTGTGACTTTTTAAGAAGCATTCAGTTTAGGGAGTGAGTCTCTGTTCATGGAGAATTTCTTTTTTTTCTCCTTGGCGAAGCCCCAGGTTAGTTGGAAAAGTCTTCCCTGCTCTCACTGGTTCAATGGCCCAGGTTAGGAGCCAGCAAGGCAGGCCCTCCCACCCCTTGCTTTGCTGGCGGGACTTTCAGCCCCTGGGGTAAGCTGGAGATAGCACAGCATGCCCAGCCAGGCCTTTGTGCTCTGGGGGCCTCCCTCCGTTCCCCACATCGAGTGCTGCTGGCCCCCTCTAGGAGGTGGTGCAGATTCTTTGGGGGACCATCCCACTCTCGTGGACAATTTCTCCTCCACAGACACTGAACTGTGGGTTGGTCGGCTCTTTCAGTTTGGTCCTGCCTAGCCTCCAGCTCACAGAAATCCTCCTCTCCACAAATAGCTCACAGACAGCATGCTTCCTTACTTTTACTTTCATTTCCCATTTCCCATTGTTATCACTGAAGTCATTCTCTGGTCATTTTGATGGAAATTTGGAAATGGGGCTGTTACACCATGGGGTCAAACCGTCCAGAATTTCAGGGGCTCCTTCCTTCCTGGGCTCCCCCAGAGCACCCCCTTGTGCTCCCTCAAGCCTTTCTGCTGACTCTTCTCTTTCCCCAAGCCCTGCCCTTTCTCAGCCCCAAAGAACTTGTTCTGGTTCTATGGTTTCTGTGATGTCTGGGCTGACCCTCCAAACTATACTGATCTCCCTCCCTCGCTGAGCACATTCTCTCTTATTTTCTTTCCTAAATAATGAGTCTGCTCTGCTTGCCTTTTCTCTAATTCGACACTCTGAGCACATTATGGTATTAGTAGAAACTGCTCATATACAAAGAGTAGAAGAATTTGGGGTCTAGAAGGACCTTAGCAAACATCCTGTTCAACAGCCTCATTTTATATCTGCAGAAACTAAGGTCTGCAAAAATTATTCTTGTAAATGACAATAATAATAAGCAAACCTATACCTACTGTATATTTCATAAAGGACATTTATATATTGTATCCTGCTGGTAAGTAATCCCATCAGGCAGGGAAGGGTGATTTGCCCAAGAGAGCATAGCTAGCTTCTGAAATGCTCTATTTGAAAACTTTTGGAATTCACTTTGGTTTAGATTATGAAAATTCTTCCTAACGTTGGGACTGATTCCTCTCAGTCAGTTCTTTCTTGACTCATGTTAAGTTTTAAATTTTTTAATTTAGGAGACAGCCTGTAGATCATTGAAGAAAAAGCTGATGTAGAGATTTTACAAATAACTTTTGTTCCCTTTACGAAAAAATGACAGCATGAGAAGACGTAAAAATTACCCATAATCCCACCTATCAGGAAAATAACCTATAACCCTACACCAGTCTCGTGTGAATCTTGCATTATGTTTTTCTGTGCTACACCACACATGTATTTATGACTTTCTTACACTATAGTGTGTGTGTGTGTGTGTGTATTTTTAACAAAATGGAGTCATCCTGTGTATATTGGAGGAAGCAGTTTTTAACCTAACTACATAAATTCAATGTTTTCCATGTCATTATTATTTTTTTTTCCACGTCATTATAACTCAGGAAAGCATCAACTTTAATGGTATATAGTATTTTACTTTATGAGTATACCATACTTCGTTCAACTGATTCCATGTTGTTGGACATTTACTTGTTTACATTTTTCAAGCAACAATGCTGCAGTGAATACCTTTGTAAATAAATTTAAGATACATTCATTATTATCTCAACTAAGTTAGTAGAAGGCTTCTTGGTCAAAAAGGCATGGATGTATTTGCAGATGTTGGTATGTAAAGCCTGGTTTAAAGTTGGAGAGATGGGGCTTCGCTGGTGGCGCAGTGGTTGAGAGTCCGCCTGCCGATGCAGGGGACACGGGTTTATGCCCCGGTCCAGGAAGATCCCACATGCCGCGGAGCGGCTGGGCCCGTGAGCCATGGCCGCTGAGCCTGCGTGTCCGGAGCCTGTGCTCCACAACGGGAGAGGCCACAACAGTGAGAGGCCCGCGTACCGCAAAAACAAAACAAAACAAACAAACAAAAGGTTGGAGAGATGCATCCAGAAAGATGATGGGGTCTGTAATATTTGGGAGCTAAGGTATCACCCCAGAATAAATCGATCACGCAGCCTGTTTAATTGTCAGCCCTTGAGTAATAGTTACAGTGGCTTTTGTCTTTGTACCTCCTACCCTGTATTATTACTGGGACTTCTTAGGGGATCTTCTTTAGCCTAATATCGAAATTCACACTCTAACCAGGACGTGTCAAACCATCTGTGTTTGATTAAAATCACCAAGATTATGTCTTTTGCCAAATTCATTTTTCTTAATCAATTACATAAACGTATCACTACAGACCTGTGACCTTGATATGGAACTGGATTCTTCCCTGAGTTGGCAAATTAAGTTAGACATGTTGCACATTAAAAACAGGATTACAGCACAAAGTATTGGCTGAAAGATGTTTGATAGGTCAATCAAAAACATTTAGAGTTGAAAAATTCTTTTTTTAATTTAGAGTTGGAAAAGCATTCAAGATGGTTTATTTCCATCCTTTTATTTTACAAATGAAGAAATGAAGACTCAGAAAGGCCCTGAGAGTTACACAGCTGGTTTGTGTCTGAGCTGGAACTTGAATCTGGGTCTCTTGATGCCCAGTCAGATACACCTTCCACTGCTCTAGGCTGCCTGCCTGCCTGCTTGCTACAGGGCTGGAGGGGAGGCTATCATCCAGTGTTGGCCATCTACCAGGCCCCAATAGCCTATGAACCAGCACTTCCGCCAACTTTGTCATTGTAAACGCTGATAATCAGTCACTCTATTCTTTCCATTGATCTTGAACTAGGCCTCCGATGTCCCAGAGGTTACTTCCGGTCAGAAGGAATTGTCTAGCAAGTCTCTTTGCCTTCCTTGCAACAGCTGTTTTTTTAAGCTCCTTCTGTGACCCTGGGGAATTATGTGTGTGTGTGTGTGTGTGTGTGTGTGTGTGTGTGTGCGCGCGCGTCTGTGTGTGTGTACATGTACACAGACAGACCATCACCACCATTAACAGTTTGAGTAAAAGCTGACTTTACAGGAAATATTATCCATAACTGGAAGCATCAGGAGTCCCTCGGTTCTTCCCCTTCATTAACTGATAAAGTGACAGTGCGGGGGCAACGGAGGGGCTGGATCTGTCCGGGGCGGGTGAATGTGTACGTGTGTGGTAGAACATCTGTGTAACATCACTTCACTGTGCTCAGAGGAATAACTAACAGGTCTGGAAATGCAGGCCTGGGAAAACCAGCAAGTTGAAGTTCAGGGCAATAGCTGATGTGTGAAAAAATCTTAAGCCTAAAAGAATTTATTTTTTAAGGCCTAGTAGAATCTTGAAAAAGATTTTTTTATTATACATACATTTCAAACACCAACATAGAGAATAAATATAATGAAATGCCATGTATATCCATTACTGAAATTCAAAATTATGAAGAATTTGTCACATCTGCTTTATTCCTTTGTTTCTCTTTTCTTTGCTGAGATATTTTAAAGCCAATCCCAAACACTGTGTAATTTTATTCCCCATGCTTAAGTATGCATCTTTGAAAATATGGGCATTCTATTTCCTAATCACACCTATGAAACTAATTAATAATTTATGCGTGTCCTCTGTCCTCCATCCATAATCTAATGGCCTCCATTTTTAATAGAATCTTTTATCAGATTGTAGAAAAATGATACAGGTGAACTTCTTTGCAAAGCAGAAATAGAGACATAGACGTAGCGAACAAACATGGATAACAAGGCAGGGAGGGGGGTGGATGAATTGGGAGGTTGGGATTGACATATATACACTATTATGTATAAAATAGATAACTAATGAGAACCTACTGTATAGCACAGGGGACTCTACTTGGTCTTCTGTGGTGACCTAAAGGCGAAGGAAATCCAAAAATGAGTGGAGATATATATATATATATATATATATATATATATATATGTATAGCTGATTCACTTTGCTGTACAGCAGAAAGCAATGCAACATTGTAAAGCAACTATACTCCAATAAAAATTAATAAAAAAAGAATCGTTTTATCAGATTGTAGAGTAAGAGAAACCTATTATGACTTGTATGCCAGGCCCATTCCGCTGCAACAATTGTTCATTGTTCACACTCTTATTAGAACTGTACGGTTAACAATCACTATTCCCGAGGACCAGAGAGGGCCTCGGGAACAGACTGGAGTGACATCTGTAGGCTGGTTAATAGCTTGTAGCTTCATCAAGGCCCAGTGCTTGATTATTGGGGCCAGCCCTTAGGCAATGGCCTGGTTGGGTCACTGCTGTGAGTTACTAGAGCCACAGAATTTAGTTGGGCTTATAAAATATAAATACTTCAAGCATTCTAATGCACTACGTATTTATGAATGCTAGTGACTAAGCAAAACCCCTTACCTGGAGCAAATGACTGGCTTTGACAGTGGAAGGGTCAATAGTTCTTCTAGCTTACTGTGTTAATGATGCAAAGTCCTTCCTTCCATCCATATCTGGGAAGCCAGTTAGCTTGGATACAGTTAAGGGGCCACAGTGTGGACCTCGGGGTGTGTGTGCCACCCGATTGCCAAATCTCCACTACACCATGTGCTGAGGAAGAGGCAGTTCCAAGCAGTGTTTAGTCGGAAGCACTCACAATTCTGCATGCTTCTTGTTTTTATGCTTGGCTTCCTGTTATGCAAAGATAGGCCGAGGGGGCTGGTGAAGTGTTGCAATGGATGGAGACACAGGCCCACAAGAGACAACTGCTCTCCACATTCCCGAGACACGCAAGCTCCAGAATGAACACCAGAAGGGCGGCCCTGGAAAGGCAGCCTAGTCAGGCGGATTCACAGTGTAGAACTTGCAAGCCTGAAGAAGAAACAGAAATCCAGCTCTCTCTCTCTTCTTCATATGCTACAGAGACCGCATTTTTGCTTCTTCCTGCAAAAGACGTAGCTACGTGTGCTAAATCCCTTTGCGAAGCAGAGTTTGCTTTTTTACATTGAAAGGCTCACTTGTCAAACAATAAATTTCTATGAGCTATAGAACATGGGGAAATTAAACCTGCTCAGTTCCTGGGTCTGGAGACGGGTATTCAGGGAACAACTTTAGGTATTTCTTTGAATTAGGTTGTGTAAATGTGTCTCAGGGCAAGCGGCCTGGGAAGGCCCGTGTGACTGAATTCTGGGTGCACAGAGAAAGCCCCTTGGCTGTCCTCAGTCTCACATCTCATTACCTTTTGGGGGGTTGGGGGTGGAGCAAAGTTTTTTAAGCCCAAGTTAAAAAAGAAACTGAGAATTAAAAAAAAAAAATCCAAGAGAGTAATCACAGGATAAATTTATCCTGAAGTCTAAATGCCAGGTTTTGAGAGTGGAAAGATTTTTAAATTTCCCCACCCCCCTGAATGGTGGGTGTTTCAAAGAAGAGGTCAGTTTGCCTTTGACAAGGAAAAGAGAAAAGAGGTAAAGAAAGTGGGCCTGGAGGTTCTGAAGTTAAAAGACTTAATTTTCTTCTAGGAGGGCTGTCTTCCCACAGTCTGATAACTAGACAGGCTGATGGTCTGCAAGTGTGTTGGCGGTGTGTGTGGATGTGGGTGTGAGTGTGTGCATGTGGGTGCGTGTGTGTGAGAGTGTGCGTGTGGGTGCATGTGGGTGAGTGTGGTGTGCGAATGTGTGGGTGTGGGTGTGAGTGTGTGTGGGTGTGTGAATGTGTGTGAGTGAGTGTGAGTGTGTGGGTTAGTGCATGCGTGAGTGTGTGTGAGTGTGTGTGAGAGAGTGAGTGTGTGTGTGGGTTAGTGTGTGTATGAGTGTGTGTGTGTGTGGGGTGAGTGTATGAGTGGGAGTGTGTGAGTGTGTGGGTGAGTGTGTGAGTGTGTGGGTGTGGGTGTGAGTGTGTGTCGGGTGTACACAATGGTGTTTGGACCCCTACTGACCATCTCCAGGGAGGCAGCCATGCGGGGGCCTGCTGTTTCCCACGGCTTCCAGGGCTGCCTCTTCAGCAAGGGTGGGGGGCCCTCTGTGAGCTGCCCTGTGGGCCGAGTGCTGGGCCCCCCTCGGGTTGGTTCCGTGCTCCTCTCTCCCACGCCTCAGCCCCACTGGGCTTCGGTCAGGATCCTTAGGTCTCTTCAAAGGAGCTTGTGCAGAGAGCCAGTAAGTCGTGGCAGGACCAGTAATATGTCCATTTTCCTGACGGGGTGTTAGGACAGCCTCAGGGCTGGGCTGGAGGCTTCAGTGTTACTTCCCTATCACTCTTTCATCAAGGCCTGCTGAGCCGTGCAGAGCTTAGGATGGAAGGAAAAGGTAGCACAAAGTGGTTTATGCGTAACATTGCGGCAGAATGGGTGGAGGCCGAGGCTGGTGTCTCCGTGATGGGAATAGTGGCCCGTCCCCTTTTCATCTCACCCTTACTGTCTAACCCTGTGAATTATTACACATGATTCTCAGTCTAGGCACCTCTCTTTACCACTAGAGTATGTGCCTCTCTGTGGGCTGTGTGGCCTAGGTATGGATATTGGGCTTTGAAATTAGATTTCTAGCCGTGTACCTGGGCAAATCACTTCAGTTCTATGAGCTCCAGTTCCTGGTCTGTAAGACAGAGCTTACCATGAAGAGGTAGGGTGAGCCTTCAACCAGGATGCCTTGATAGATAAGTGTGCTTGCATGGTGTCTAGCGCAGGTAAGACCTCATTAAATACGTCACTGTCGGTGGGGATCATTATTACATCGGGGATTCTATCTTCCCTGGCTGCTCTGCTTGCATGGGCTCAAGTGAACACATCTAGAAATCCCACAAATGGGTAGATCAGTCAACGTTTGTTGCAAATGTAAAATGCCTCAAGGTGACTCACATTTCTCTCTAAAATGTTTATTTTATTCACTCAAGAAACATTTATTGAGAACCTTCAATTGGCCAAATGCTCTTCTAGAAGGTGTGGTTTGATTGGTGAAAAAAATTTATAAAAATCCCTGCCCCTGGGAACCTATTTTCTGATGCCTGAGCCTCCGTCTTTTCACATTTCATGGTTTGTGATTGATTATGAATCTCCTTCTTTATGCAAGGAGAACATGACAGAGCTCTGGCCCATCAAGAACTAGGGCTGGGATGGAGGCAGCTGTTGGCAGCAGGGTGCAATAGAATGCATTTTTGTGTGCCAGGGTGCACAGCAAATATTTGAAGCCTCACAGTCTCGAGTTCACTAATTTAGAGAGCTTCCTCTATTTTTTAAACTCTGCACATTACCTAGCACCACGCCCTGCACATAAGAAATGCCCAAGAAATTTTTCTGATTGGTTGATTTAAAGGATATGAATTTCTTTGTTGTAGAGAATCCATCCTATGAATTTTCTATTTGAACTTTATTCAGCGTTAACACACACACACACACACACACACACACACACACGTGTACACTTTCTTCCTCTCTTTGTTCCTTCCAATTAACTTTTCTAAGCCAGACACAGTGAGGGTCCTCAGGATACTAAAATGAATAAGACGTGGTCTTTGCCCTCAAGAACCTCTCCATAGCTCTAGCACCTTATAACCTGCAGACATGCGATAAAGGCACAAAGATATTTATTCCTCACTACTCAGCCATAAAAAAAATGCAATAATGCCATTTGCAGCAACACGGATACAAACTATAGATTATCATACTAAGCGAAGTAAGTGAAAAAGAGAAAGACAAATACCATATGATATCACTTACATGTGGAATCTAAAATAAGGCACAAATGAACATATCTGCAAAACAGAAACAGTCTCACAGACATAGAGAACACACTTGTGGTTGCCATGCGTGAGGTAGGGGGAAGGAGAGGGACGGACTGGGAGTTTGGGGTTAGTACCATAGCTGCAAATTATTACATTTAGAATGGATATATAATGAGGTCCTACTGTATAGCACAGGGAACTATATTCAATATCTTGTGGTAAACCAGAATGGAAAAGAATTGAAAAAGAATGTATATATGTGTAACTGAGTCACTTGCTGTACAGCAGTAATTAGCACAACATTGTAATTCAACTATACGTCAATAAAAAAATAAATTAAGAAAAAAAGATATTTATTCCTGAGCCATGGGGCCTTCTGCTCACCTACACAGCCAAATATCATTTTCTGAGAGAGAACACTGAGATCAGAAACTCAAACACTTCTTTGTGGGCTTCCCTGGTGGCGCAGTGGGTGGGAGTCCGCCTGCGGATGCAGGGGACAGGGGTTCGTGCCCCGGTCCGGGAAGATCCCACATGCCGCGGAGCGGCTGGGCCCGTGAGCCATGGCCGCTGAGCCTGCGCGTCCGGAGCCTGCGCTCCGCAATGGGAGAGGCCGCAACAGTGAGAGGCCCGCGTACCGCCAAAAAAAACCCCCCAAAAACCCCCACTTCTTTGTAAAGTACCTCTTGCTTCTGAATGGTGCTTTATGTCCTTAAGAGTCCTCTTGCAGAACGTGGATGTCTGTGTAAGTGCATGGTCAAGAGTTTTGGCAGAAAGGGTGAGCAGGGCTGAAACCCAGTTGGTGCTCCTATCATCAAGCTGTTACCCTGGAGAGTGGCTGCATCCATCCATCCAGGGGCACCATCTTCTCCCCCAGGACAGCTCCTGGCCCAGGGGTGTGAGATGGACCAAAACTGGCCCTGGATATTTGCTTGGCACAAGATGGCAGCCTCTCTCCTTTCACTCCCCTTCCAGGAAGCAACCCCTGCTCCATTGCTAAGCTCTTGGGGATAGTGGATTTTCTTGCTGCATTTCTTTTCTCCCACACTGATACCTAATGCAAGCTCTCTGTAAAGTCCCAAGGCAAACGGTAACCTTCTCTGTCTTGTATCTAAGTTGATCTCCGGTGCCTTGAGTTAATGCTATTCTCCTCTGGGATCAGCCTTTTCTTTGATTTCTGAACATCTATTATGTTACTTTCCAGATCAGAGATTCTCACATCCTGGCTTTCACTTGCACCTCTTTTTCCCCAGTAAGCTCCTTCTGAACCCACAGGCCTCACCTGTCGAAACTAGAATTCTGGGGAAGTCAAAATCTCTCAGTCCACCCACATATATCATCACACCCAGAACAAGACTTTCCTGCCTATTCCAACCCACCACGTTCTCTGCTTCCTTCCCAGCTTCTCAGGTCTCTCAGGTCTCTGAATGTTTGTGGGGCAGGGTCTGGTTGATCTTAGATCCCAGACCCAGTCACTGCTCCCGGCGTGTGCCAAGGGCTCAGCCAATGTGCATTGGATGAATGGATGGAGAAGGCCCCTCACCTGAGCCACCCAAACCCCAAACTCCCACCCACCTCCTGTTCAGCCAGCTATGGAGCTCTGGTGGTCTGCCTCATCACTGCCTCTCCTACGCTCTCCATTCCCCTGGCCGCCATCCTAATTCAGGCCTCCGGATTCACACCTGGAATTTTGTACACTGTCCAGCTAGTCTCTTCCCTTTTTCCTTTCCTCATTCTCTCTCCCTCCTTTCCTCTCTTCCCTTTCATCTCTTCTTCCTTTTCTCTCATTTCACATAACATCCAGTCCATCCTACGATAATACTGCTAACAATAATAGCTTCCATTTAATGCCCATGTTTTAAGAGGCAGACATTGGCTGGGGCCCGTCCACTTATCTTTGTTAATCCTTATAGACTGGCCACTCCACGAGCTATGTATTATTATCACAGTTTCACAGAGAAAGTAACTGGCTCTCCGAGACAGAACACGATTCACCCAAGGCTGCGTATGTAGAAGCCTGTGCTCTCTGCTAACTCACCCTGCCCTCTCTTTGTCAGCACTGTGTTAGATGTGGGGGATACAGGGTGAACAAGGCTAAGCATAAAAGCAGAGCCCCTGTCCTCTTAGAGTTCAAGTGGAGAGGGAAGACAGAGTAAGAAATAGCACCAGGAGGGATGATAAGTGATTTGAAGGATATGTGTCCCCAGTTAAGAGGGAATAGAGCCCAGGGTGTGACTCAGTCTGGCTGGGCTGAGAAGGCTTCTCATGGGAGGTGTGGCCGGAAGTAAGTCTTGAAGGACGAACAAGAACATTTCAAGAACTGGGGGTGGGTGAGAATGGGTGGGGAGAAGAGTCCAGCAGAGGGAATGGAATACCGTCATGGATGGAGTGCAGAATGGGTATGCAGGAAGAGAGCAGGAGATGCAACAGGAGAATCACAAAGGACTCTGAACCCCATGGTAGGGAGTTTAGTCTTCATCTTTTAGGATGAAGATGTTGGAGGGTCACTGAAGGCTTCTAGGTCAAAGAGTAACATGATCAGATTTGTGTTTCAGAAGGACCATGTCACAAACAATGTCATCAGTGGATTAGAGATGAGACTGGTAGGAGGGAGACAGGACAGGGAACTATTGCGGCAATCCAGGGAGAGGATAAATGGGCCAAGAAAACCAGGTAGGGGTAGAGAGAAGGGATCAGAGAGAAAGAGAGCTATTGATTGTGAGGACTGTAGGAATGGGTCAGCCTTCTTGTTTGGCTGGTTGACCGGGGAGTAGTCAGTCACAGCAAACCATAGAAAAGCAGGCTTGGGTGTGTTTGTCACATAAGCCCGGGGAACGGTAGGAGGTAGGGGGACAAAGACGGTAAGTTCAACTAGCATCACGTGACCTGGAGATCCTTACGGAGGTACCTGCGGGCAGTCGGGTAGATGAGTCTACAGCTCAGGAGAGGGTGTCTGGGGGTAAGCTATGTATATTCTACTCCCTTTTCAACTTTATTTAAACAAGGTTCCCAGACTAATGCACTGCTCAGATCAACATATTGAGAAAATACCTTCAGTGGTTTTCCAGCTTTGATTGAACTATTCCCATCTCACATGTTCGGAGCCTCTAAAACAGAATCTAAACTCATGCAGAGTTGACAGAAGATGGAAGAAATATCTCAGAAGTAGACCCTAGAAGATTTTGTGATTGATTTTCTGTGGGGGGAGGGTGGAGTCAGAAGATGAGAAGATAAAGAGAGGAAGTGATAATGCCTCCCAAACTGACTTCCCTGTTTATATTTCCTCCTTTAATTTTTTTCTCGCTCCAACTTGGGGCAAAAAGCAGCTACCTTCTACTGCAGAAACAGCACCCCTGAGACTGTGGAACTTCTTTCATGTGTCTTCCTTCTATGTCTCTTCTTGCCCTCCCTCACCTGCAGACCAAAATGCAGCCTATGCGGTTCAATTACTTAACTTTTCTCTATTTTATCATGAACCTCCCTTGCTTAGGTACGTGAGATGGCTCCCTGTTAGCTCTCAGATCAAGGTTGAACTTCTCACTCTGAAAAGAAGCTACTTTTCGGGACCTTGCAGTTTGATTTCTCTCTTTGATGAAATGCTACCCACACCTTTATGGCCCATTTTGTCTCAGGCTTGGTAATGGTACTATTCAGATTCCCAGAAGTGCCAACCAATAGACCTTTCTGTGATGATGGAAATATTCTCTCCCTGTGTTGTCCATTACTGTAGCCATGAGCCATATGGGCTGCTACTGAGCACTTGAAATGTGGCTGATGTGACCGAGGAACTGAATTTAATTTATTTTAATTCATTTCAATGTCCCGGCAAGTGGCTACAGTACTGGACAGTGCAGTGCTGGGGGCTTGTTCTTTTTTTATCTACTAGAGTACGGGTGGGTTTCCCACCTCCAAACTCTTAGCAACTGCCGTCCAGCTACCCGCCTTTTGCTGGTCTTCCCCCGGCCCCCACTCCAGCCCACAGCCTGGCTCAGACCTCCTTCCCGAAGGGCTGGGATCGTGCGCTCTGTATGTGATGACTGGCTCACAAGCAAAGCTTATCACGGTTATTATTTTCATTATGAGAAACAGCTCTAGAAATAGTAACAGATCTCTTTGTTTACTTTATCCGGGAACATGTCACACCCACAGACAAGAGAGACTGTTCAAAGGAACGAACGAGGAAAGTCGTCAAAAAACAAGTCCAACTCAGGGTCCACCAGGCTTTCTTCTCTGCTATTTGAATCACTCATGATAGGGCTGGCCGATGAGCCATACTGAGGGCCGAGGTGGGAGATGGCTCTGATATGGGACGGAAGGAGCCCCTGCTTCGTTACTGTCTCATCAGAACCCCTGCTGTCATCTCCCCAGTGTTCAGGCCTGATTGGAGCAGTGTCAGTTTGCTCTGAGCCATCTGTGCTCAAGGCCCAGTGCCCACAGTCATATCATGTATGGTGGATGTATGGGTGAATGGGATCATTTCTGAAATATAACAGATGGTTAGCCAAGACCTTGATCCCATGCATACGGACAAAGTGTTCACCTACTTGTCACAAGGACATCAAGACCCTTCTTGGCCAAGTAGGAGAACATAACATTCTCATATCTACTCTTCCTTTGCCAGGCCATTCTGCAGTGCACAGATGCTTCTAGGGGGAGGTTTTGAGTGTTGCATATTTGTTTTTGCTATTATTGTTTTGGCCACTACAGAGCATAAAAAAGTTTCCCAGAGCTACCCCAGCAGCTGAATTCTTCTGTGCTGGGTTCATTCTCTTCAGTCTACGGTGTCTTTTTGGCCCCCGCTCCCCCTATCCTACTTCTCCAATTCTTGTTGGAGTTCTTCAGTTTCTCCCATTTTCTAGAGCAGTCCGAACAGTTCCTGTGGGTCTCTGGGGGTAGCCTGAGTCTGCGGGGACCTGAGTCTTCACAGCCACCACGTGGCACCCACCTGCTTTCCTCCTCTCCTGTGCTGGCTGCCTTTGGTGGTATCACACTAGAAGCCTAGAAGCCCTCCCTCCCAAGTCTGATACTGCTTCGGCTGGATGAGCAGAGAAGTCACACTGGGCTGGGCAGAGCCTACCGAGGGGAGGGAAAATCCCCGTGCGTCTGCCAGAATCCCTCACTCTTCAGAAATCCTGTGTGCCAACCATTCTTTCCATCTCTGCCCTGTTTCTAGCACGAATGTGAGTCTTTCCATGTTACAGTTGCTGACCTAGAGAGACACAGAGCTGGGTACGGTTCTTCCAGTTCTCTCCTCCCCACTGTATTCCTGCCCAAACCCTCCTCTGTTTCCTTCAGATCACTTAAACGGCCTTAGAGCAAGTGATCAGCTCCAGAGTAGCTGTTCTTTGAGTTACAGATGGAAGGTCTTGAAGATTGCAATGAACTGAAGATTAAGATCAAAGATAAAATTCTTAGCTGGCGTGCCGGGACACATGGATATAAAGCAAACCCTTTGCTAACACACTGCTAAATTTTCATCAAAATGTCAAGTTACTTTTTACTGCAACGGGGTATGGGAGCATCTGCACTCTTATGATATCTGTCTCATAGGAGGTTGAATCAAGTGTGTCTTGTGCCCTGGTGTATAGAATAGGATGATCTCTCCAGTCCCTGGTGGGAGGCGAGGGGTGACTGCAAGTTGGCACCTTGGGAATGAGGGTATGTGACAGGAGCGCAGGCCACTTGTGGGGTTGAGGGATCCCAGTTAGGGTAGAGTCCACTTCAGACAGCAATCCAGGATGAGCTATGTAAATAGGGTGATAATTCCGGATCCAGTTAGACTCAGTGGAAGAAAGACTCTGTAATGCTGTATAAAATTCTGGTATTTGAAAGCAAGTCATGAATATAAATAAAAGACAAAAACTATAGGCCTAGAGGGAGATAGAAAGAAAGGAATCAAAAGCGATGAGAGAAGCTGTTGATTCAATGCATTGAAAATGGGAATAGAGGAAGAGGGAAAGTTTGACAATGCAGCAATATTTCGAAACGAAGAGGGAAGTTTAGGAGGTTCTCGAAGATGATCTCCATCTTTGCAGTAGGAAGTAAAGTCATCTGTTGATAAAAATAATGAGTGACATTTGCTCACCTTGGACCAGGGACTGTGCAAAGTGGTTTATATATATTAACCTGTTTAATCTCCACAACAGTTCCATAGAATAGGGGCTATGATGATCCTAATTTCACAAGCAAGGAAACTGAGGCTCAGAGAAGTTGCATAATGTACCCAGGGTCAAAAAGCAAAGAAAGGAAAAACTGGTCTTTACCAGGTGAGATGAGATTGGATGAGAGTGGAGTTGGCTTAGTTCAGCTTCTTCGTGAATGCTCTGGGGACTGACAAAAGCTGGATAAAGGGATTATAAGATGGAGACTTCCTTGCAAGGAGGAGAATGCAAACACTGGGGACTGGCAAGTGTGGAGCACACGGCATAAGGTCGAGGAGACACGGAGCTCCAATGCAGTTTTTTTTTTTTTTTTTTTTTTTTCAGTACTGGGGCCTCTCACTGCTGTGGCCTCTCCCCTTGCGGAGCACAGGCTCCGGACGCGCAGGCCCAGCGGCCATGGCTCACGGACCCAGCCGCTCCGTGGCACGTGGGATCCCCCCGGACCGGGGCACGAACCCGCGTCCCCCGCATCGGCAGGCGGACTCTCAACCACTGCGCCACCGGGGAAGCCCCTCCAATGCAGTTTTAAGGGAACTGTTGAACCAGCTGCAAAAGAAGGAAGGGGAGAATCAGAGGAAGGACATGTTGACTCCCAGGGGACCACAGGCCGGCTGATGGATCACTGTGGAGAGGAGGAAAGGAGAGAGTTATCCTGGGTGGGAGTTACCATGGAGACAAGCTGCAGACACCTGGATCTAATCTGATGAGAGGCAGAGCTCTTATGTGAAAAACAAAAGCAAACTACAGGATGCAGTGGGTTGGGGGCGGGTCTGGATTCAAATTCTGCATCTGTGTCTTGGTGGCAGATTCATGTCATTTTCAAATGCTTGTGTGCTGTCAGCCCCATGGGAGGGACAGCCCAACTGAAAACATAGTATGAAGGCAGCTACAGGGAGGCCCTTGGTCCAGCAGAAAGGGCTGTGAACACTCTCCGTGGGCGGGGAACAGAGAGTACTTGACGACACTGGGCAGGAAGATTCAGGAGGTGCTGGCATCCTGCACGCTGGCTGTGTTGTCAGGGGTCGGGGGGCTTTGGGGGGCCGCTGGGGCAGGGCAGTACTGGACAGTGAGGTTGGGGAACACAGTGACTCCTTGTGAGGAAGAAGCCAGGCAGCTTCTGACTGCCTCTGCAGCTGTGTGGGACTCACCCTGAACCCTGAGAGCAAGAGGCATTATTTTCTCCCCTCTCTTGTCAGATATTGACTCCCACGCAGGAAAAAGGAAGCACCTTTTGTCAGATGCTGCGGCCACTTCCTCTTCAGAAGGCTCCAGCCAATCTCTGGCTTTGCAGAACGAGGGCGCTGACTCCAGCTGCCGGACCTTGAGTGTGTAGGGCCCCAGGGCTGGCGCTGATGGGAGCCAGCCCCTCGGCTGGCCCGCTGGGTTCCGGGGCATCCTCTCTGCTGCAGATCTGGACCCCTGAGCCCGGCCTAGCTGGGGCCCAGCGCTTCCCGGCCCCTCCCTGCACACTGCTCACAGCCCCTGTCAGCCCGCCTGTCTGTCCCTCTCCACAGCTCGGTCAAGGAGTGTGATGACCGGAGAGCAGATGGCGGCCTTTCACCCCGCATCCATCCCCAACCCACTGGAAAGACCCATCAAGATGGGTTGGCTGAAGAAGCAGAGGTCCCTCGTGAAAAACTGGCAGCAGAGGTACTTCGTGCTGAGGGCACAGCAGCTCTATTACTACAAGGACGAGGAGGACGTGAAGCCACAGGTACCAGCCTGGCTGTTTGCCCCCTTCCCAGGGCTGTCCCCTCCTGGGTGCGGGAGGTGGGTGGAGCCCCGGAGATCACTACAGACTCGCAGGGGGGCTTCTTACTAGGATGAGACCCCTGTCCATTTGAAAGGACTTCTCTCTCTCCTTCTCACCCTTTGTGAGATACATAAACTGAGTTGCAGAGATGACAGGGTGATCTTCCTTCACGGAGCCCCAAGATGAGCGCTGGGGCTCTTCCTAAACGCAGCGCTAAGTCAAGGTTGGCAGCGTGGTCTTGATGGGAATGTGGAGCACAAGGGCTCAGGGAGAGTGGATTTGGGTTCAGGAAAATTGATTTGGGGCTTTCATTTATTTGTCTGTTCAATCAATATTTATTGAGCATCTACTGTGCGCCAGACACTGTTCCAGGGAGTTGAAATAACTCAGTGACTAAAACAGATAAGCACCCCTGACACGTGGAACTTAGAAGATGGGGAGGGGGGAAGCAGAAAGATAAACATAATCAATAAGGAAATTATGTGGTTTGTTAGAAAATGACTAGTTCTATGAGGAAAAAATAGAATGGGCTAGGAGGATCAAGCATTTGGGGGAGGTGGTACAATTTCAAGAAGGGTAGCCAGAATGACTTCATGAAAAAGGGGACATTTGAGCAAAGATTAAGGAGGAGAAGCAATCCGCCAGGCAGATCTCTGGGTAAAGAGCACTACAGGCAGAGGGGACAGCCAGTGCAAAGGCCCTGAGGTAGAGCATGTCTGATGTGTGTGGGAAATAGCAAGGAGGTCAGCGTGGGAGCAGCAGAGTTAGGGAATGAAAGGATCAGAGGAGATGAGGTCAGAGAGTGGAGCGCTGGGGGTTGGTACGCAAATTGTAAAGGACATTGTAGTCCACTGTAAGGACTTGAGTCTTTACACTGAGGGTGATGGCAGGCCTTGCAAGGTTCCCGGCAGAAAGGGGTCATTCCTGGGTTATGTTGTAAAAAGATGGTTCTGGTTACCATGCTCAAAAATAGATCCAAGGCTGAAGGGAGGAGGTATAAGGGTAATTTAGGTGAGAGGTTACTATGTTTAGAATCTCAGTGGGCTGGAAGAAAATGATCAGATCCCTGATATACTTGAAAATACAGCAAACAGGGCTTCCAGATGGAGTGGATGGGGCTAGAGAGGGCTTTGATCGTAAATCTTGGGCCCGGGTCTTTTCTTCCTGCCTCATTGATTCCTCATGGCCATCGTGGTGAATGAGAGCAAAAGGGGATGCTGTTAACAGCTGAGAGACCCCAGGTGTAAATTGTATGTCTCAAGGCAGCCAGGAGGACTGGACACCCTTTCTAGAGTCATACCTGTGGAGGTGGAAGAGTGGGCAAGGAACTTATTAGGGAGGACAGACTCTAAAACTTTCTGGAGCCAGAAAAAAAGCCCCAAGAAGGGTGAGGATATTGAAGGTGGATGGCCAGGTAAGCAAAGAAGAGAGAAGGTCATTTGGAAGAGGACAGTTCTCTCTAAGGGCAGGCTTGAGGTTCTGTGAGGCATCGGCAGTGCCCGGTTAATCAGGCCCCCCACTCAGAGGGCTGTGAGTGTCTGTCCCTGCAGAGGCTGGAGAGGGGCCAGGGACCCCACCACTGCCTGGGTTCTTGCCCAGTGTCCTGTGCGTGGTAACCAGACTTTCTTCACTTTATGAACAGACCCTATCAGAGGCAAGCAATTACAAGCTAAGATGGGGTTCCTGGTACATCAATAGCCGAGGCAGGAAGTATTCCCATCTGCGGAGCGTGAGGGAGATGGCAATAATGTGTTAGCCTTCCCAAAGCAGCAGAAAGGGAAGTTCAGTGAGGCTTACTTCCGTGAGGTGTAGTAGGGAGCTTGTGTTCTTTTCCTGGCTCTACTACCATCTAGCCGAGTAATTATTTAATTTTTCTGGACCCCTCGTTTTGTCTTTCGTAAGATGAGGCAATCATACCTGGCCTGCATCTGTCACAGGATTAAATGATATGAAGCACATGTAAAAAATTGTTTTGTAAAAACATAAACGGATGTCAAAGAGTAAAATAAATTATTGGAGGTCCTGGCTTGTCTCCCTTACTTTTGGAGGAGGAAACTCTGAGTCCTCTCAGGATTAAATTAGTCTGATAATTAGGTAGAGCTTCTTCTAGAATGACAAGTATGGTTTATTTTTTAGAAAACCTATTAATGTATCAGACCAATAAGTCAAGATCAAGAAGTCAAATGAGAAAACCCACACAACCCCTAAATAGATGGCTGAAAAGAGCATTTGATAAAATCCAAAACTCATTTCAGATATAAAAAGTATTTTTTTAAAAAGGAATAAAATGATAATTTCTCAGAATATTTTATTTTATATGGATGTGAATATCTTGATTACAAAAGCTATATGGGTATATAGTTGGAAATTTGGAGGAAGCAGAAAATCACAAAGTAGAAAATAATAATTAACCCTTCAGTAAGAAATAACCACCTAAATCCTCAATTCTTCCAGTTTTTTCTATGCATGTACATTTAGAAACTCATCTAAATGCAAAATTAGTATAATAGTATTCTTTAATTAAAAATTAACAATATGTCTTGAATATTGTCCAGTATTATTAAATATTATTCTACAATGTAATTCTTAGTTGTGGCAAAATAACTTATTTTATGGACATTCTACAAGTTATTTAACCAATTTCCTCCTAGAAAGTAGTTGAGTATTTGGGCTGATTTTTCTATGTTATTATAACAAACAAGAATTAAGTGGATATCCTTGTAGACTTTTCATATATCCATCATTATTTTATTAAGATAAAGAAAAGTCTATTCAAAATAAAATACTTTCATTACGCTATCATTTAACGTTGTTTTGGGATTCATAGACATTGCAAATATCTAGATGTGAAATGAAAGATATGAACTAAATTCTTGGGAAAAAATAAAGGTCTATTTCCACACTATGTTTCACACCATTCATGATTCTGGATGGGTTAAAGACTTAACGTGTGAAAACAAGTTCATAAAAATCCTAGAAGAAAGTGTGATTATCTGCGTGATCTTTGGGAAGCAGGTGTTTCTTAAGCATAGCAACAAAGACAGCACAAGGAAAAGACTGATTTAATTCCATAAATAGAAACGTCTGTACCTTAAAAACCAAAATAATAAGGTGAAAATGCAAAAGTAAACAGAAAAAATTGTAAACAACTATTCTTCCTATTTAAAATAGTCTCAAATATTATAAGAAACAGCAACAGGAAAATGAGTAAATGGGCAATTTCCCAAAGAAACGTAATAGCCAAAAAGCATATGTAAAAACTCCACTCAGTCATAATTAAAGACATGCAATGGAAGTTAATGAGATACCATTGTCCCCTTATCAAAATGGCAAAGATTTTCTAGAAATTCCAATGTTAGTAAAGACCAGGGAACAGGAATTCTCATGCACAACTGGTGGAAATGAAAATCTGTACAACCTTTCTGGAGGGTAATATGCCTCTTAGAAATGCAAATTCTTTGACCCTGCATTTCTAATGTAGGGGTTTATAATAGTGATGTGGAAACAATGCCCGGTGGTAGGGCCTAAGTTATGTGAGGCAACTTTTATATATCTATCCGATAGAATATAATTCAGCTGTTGATGCCCTAAATTAATACTTTTTGAAATTGAAAGATGTCCATAATATCATTGCTTTGAAAAAAGCAGTTAACAGCAGGGGATGATTTATATGCTAATCTTATTCTTTTTTTTTTTTTTTTTTTTTTTTT